>NW_027590113.1:845066-1145066 GCF_964213995.1 Mustelus asterias
CCCCCCCCACTCTTCCCCCTCCCCCCCCCCACTCTTCCCCCTCCCCTCCCCCCCACTCTTCCCCCCTCCCCTCCCCCCACTCTTCCCCCTCCCCCCCCACTCTTCCCCCTCCCTCCCCCCCACTCTTCCCCCTCCCCTCCCCCCCCCACTCTTCCCCCTCCCCTCCCCCATCCCCCACTCTTCCCCCTCCCCCCCCAATCTTCCCACTCTTCCCCCTCCCCCCCCCCACTCTTCCCCCTCCTCCCCCAATCTTCCCACTCTTCCCCCTCCCCCCCCACTCTTCCCCCTCCCCCCCGCACTCTTCCCCCTCCCCCCCCCACTCTTCCCCCTCCCCCCCCCACACTTCCCCCTCCCCCCCCCACTCTTCCCCCTCCCCCCCCCACTCTTCCCCCTCCTCCCCCCACTCTTCTCCCCCCCCACTCTTCCCCCTACCCACTCCCCCTCCCCCCCCCACTCTTCCCCCTACCCCCCGCACTCTTCCCCCTACCCCCCGCACTCTTCCCCCTACCCCCCGCACTCTTCCCCCTACCCCCCGCACTCTTCCCCTACCCCCCGCACTCTTCCCCCTACCCCCGCACTCTTCCCCCCTCCCCCCCCCACACTTCCCCCTCCCCCCCCACACTCTTCCCCCTCCCCCCCCACACTCTTCCCCCTCCCCCCCCCACACTCTTCCCCCTCCCCCCCACTCTTCCCCCTCTCCCCCCCACACTCTTCCCCCTCCCCCACCCCACTATTCCCCCTCCCCCCCTCACCCCCTCCCCCCTCCCTTCCCCCTCTCCCCCGAGCTTATCGATAAGGTGCACTGAGTAGTGCACCCTCTCGTGGCCACAGCAGCTAATCAATTAGCAGCACTGAGTATTGCAACTCCCCTGGAAACAGCAACCTATTGAATGGCAGTCAATCAACACCCTGAGGGATGAATGACAGTCAACTGAAAGCAGCCTTCAAAATCTTTCACAACGAGTTGTTGCCAACGGGCCCTTGATTGGCCACACTCACTGCACCTGCCCTCTCCTATGAGGCCATCCCCACACACCCACTTCTTGCCTTCAAACAACAGCACAACCTCAAACAGACCATTGTCCGCAGCAAACTACCCAGCCTTCAGGAGAACAGTGACCATGACACCACACAACCCTGCCACAGCAACCTCTGCAAGACTTGTCGGTTCATCCACACGGATGCCATCATCTCACGTGAGAACACCATCTACCAGGTACACGGTACATACTCTTGCACCTCAGCCAACGTTGTCTACCTGATACGCTGCAGGAAAGGATGTCCCGAGGCATGGAACATTGGGGAAACCATGCAGACGCTACGACAACGGATGAATGAACACTGCTCGACAATCACCAGGCAAGACTGTTCTCTTCCTGTGGGGGAGCACTTCAGCAGTCACGGGCTTTCAGCCTTGGATCTTCAGGTCAGCGTTCTCCAAGGCGGCCTTCACGGCACACGACAGCGCAGAGTCGCTGAGCAGAAACTGTTAGCCAGGTTCTGCACACATGAGGACGGCCTAAACCGGATGTTAGATTTATGTCACATTATCAGTAACCCCCACAGCTTGCCTCCTGATCTTGCAGAATCTTACTAGCTGTTCTGTCTGGAGACAATACACATCTCTTTAACCTGTGTTTAATGTTCCCTCCACCCACATTACCTGTACCTTTAAGATCTGGCTGTCTGTAGAGATTTGCATTCTAATTAGTATTCTGTAACTTGCTTTCTGTGTCTGTGCACTATTGGAGAACAGATTTTCACTCCATCTGACGAAGGGGCAGCGCTTCGAAAGCTTATGGTATTTGCTGCCAAATAAACCTGTTGGACTTTAACCTGGTGTTGTGAGACTTCTTACTCTCCTATGAAGCCAGAGCTGGATGTGAGCTGCGGGAATGGACAAACAGCCAGTCACGCCACAAAGGTGGCTGCTCGTAATCTGTTTCCCAGTTTTTCACAGGCAGGCCAGGAGCAGCTGTTCGATGCTGTGTAGGAGAGACGTGATCGTCTGTTCCCTGGCCAGAGCTGCAACCCAAGGGATACGTCTGCCACGGCATTGTGGGAGCAGGTGGCAGAAGTGGTGAATGCCAGGAGCCTGACACCGCACTCTGGCAGTCATTGCCACAAAAAAATGAACGACCTTCTTCGAGCACCAAGGGTGAGTGAGCATCCCTCTTCCGCGCATGTTTCACATGCATCTCCAAACCTACTTAGACACCTGAAAGCCATGCAACAAGTGACCCTTCCCCGAGGAACAGACTCTCACCCCTCAATGAGCACCCTTTAGTGATGACCACTTTCCCCAAAACTGTCAGAATTACACCCGAGGCACAGGCACACATAGCGCACCATGCACTGCAATAGGTTGATGGTTCCTATCCACCTGATTTGAATGGATTTATTATTGTCACATTTATTAACATATAATGAAAAGTATTGTTTCTTGCGCGCTAAACAGATATAACATAAAGTTCATAGAGAAGGAAATGAGAGAGTGCAGAATGTAGTCAGAGCTAGGATGTAGAGAAATATCAACTTAATGCAAAGTAAGTTCATTCTCTGACCTGCCGCACACATCTGTGCATGGAGGCCTGGGAGATCCCAGCTGCGTCGCCACTGGGAGCCTGGAATCACCCGGAGCCATAGAAATTGAGGGCTGCTGTCACCTTCACGTCCACAGGGAGTGGGTGGAGCCGAGGTGCCAGGTGTGCGAGCATCTCACAAATGCGATGCACCGTGGTCTTGGACAGGCGCAGCCAGTGACAGCACACCTCCTCCGAGAGGGCCTCGATGGAATTTCGGGGCTGTATCTGCTTGCCCTCGGCACCCTTCGCCTTCTTTACACCCTCTTCGGAGCCTGCGCACCCGCCTGCTGGCCGTCAGCCGCAGCCCCCTGCCTTCCTTTGGTGGTAGCTGCTCTTGTGGTGGTCTCTCCACGCCTGCCACATCCTGAGCCGCTGCCGCCTCCTCCTCCTCCACCACCCCTGCTGCCACCAACATGGCCAGTTCCAGATCGAGCAAACCGAGATCCATCTGCATGGGGGTTTGGAAAGAACATAGAATGACGGATTATTCTCATTGGCTGCAGATACCCAGCACCACTCCAATCCCTCACTTGGGCTAGAACCCCCACTTGTGAGAGCTGGAAACCCCACACAATCCATGGTGAGATGCGTGGCCTAATTAGGGTTGTGCGATATTCCCATCATGACAAATGCTGGCACAGGCTTCGCAGGTTGTGGGCAATGCGCATCCTGAGCCATGGCTATGTGTCCATTACATTACAGCATCCATTACAGGCATGTGTTGCTGGTCCGTGTCACAGGGCAGGGGCAGACTGCAAAGCACAACCAAATGTGTTCCCAGTGACAGCAGATTCCATGCAGTCCATGTCTGAACCTCATTATTCCAGCCTGGAGCAGCAGCTGCTTTATCTGGTTAGGCCGCAGTCAGCACCTGGTACACTCCTCCCACACCCCGGAACACCAGCACTTAGTAGAGACCCTGACCACACCCCACAGCAAGACAATACCATTGCAAAGTGCCGTGGAGGGGGAGCCCTTGAGGCTTCTTCCCACACTGCGCTAAAGCGCTGCCCAGGAGGGGAGGAGGAGAGCAGGAGCCTTCGAGGCCGACTCCCTCAGTGCGCTACTGTGCTGCCCAGGAGTGGGAAGGAAGCGGTAGCTCTCGAGGCTGCTTCCCACAGTGCGCTACAGTGCTGCCCAGGAGAGGTGTGGGGCGCAGCTGCAGCCCTCGAGGTTGCCTCCCACAGTGCGCAACAACACTGCCCGGAGGAGGGGGAAGGGGTGAGCGGGACTCCCTGACGGAACCTCAGCCAGAGACCTGTGAGGAAATAGGAGACCCCCTCTCCCTCCCCCCCCCCCCCCGACCCCCACCGCGACCCTCATCCCCCCATCAAAGTCAATTTTATACAAAGGTCATAGAGTCATAAAGGTTTACAACATGGAAATCTCAACTCGCCCATGCCGCCCTTTCTTTTTTAAAATCCATCAGCTCATCCCAATTGCCCGCATTTGGCCCATATCCCTCTAAACCCATCGTACCCATTTAACTATCTAAATGCTTTTCAAAAGACAAAATTGTACCCGCCTCTCCTACCACCTCTGGCAGCATGTTCCAGACACCCACCACCCTCTATGTGAAACAATTGTCCCCCTGGACGCTTTTGTATATCTCCCCTCTCTCCTAACACTTATGCTCTCTAGTTTCCGACTCCCCTACCTTTGGGAAAAGATATTGACTATCTAGCTGATCTGTGCCCCTCATTTTTTAGACCTCTGTAAAATCACCCCTCAGCCTCCTACGCTCCAGAGAAAAAAGTCCCAGTCTATCCAGCCTCTTCTTATAACTCAATCCATCAAGTCCCGGTAGCATCCTAGTAAATCTTTTCTGCACTCTTTCTAGTTTAATAATATCCTTTCTATAATAGGGTGACCAGAATTGCACACAGTATTCCAAATGTGGCCTTACCAATGTCTTGTACAACTTCAACAAGACGTTCCAACTCCTCTATCAAATGTTCTGACCAATGAAACCAAGCATGCCAAATGCCTTCTTCACCACTCTGTCCACCTGTGACTCCACTTTCAAGTAGCTATGAATATATACCCCTAGATCTCTTTGTTCTGTAACATCTCCCCAACGCCCGACCATTAACTGAGTAAGTCCTGCCCTGGTTCAATCTACCAAAATGCATCACCTCGCATTTGTCGAAATTAAACTCCATCTGCCATTCGTCAGCCCACTGGCCCAATTGATCAAGATCCCGTTGCAATTGGAGACAACTTTCTTCACTGTCCACGATGCCACCAATCTTAGTGTCATATATGCGAAGAATTCTACTGCCGAAAACACCGCTAAAGTTTGGCGCTCAGACACAGTAAACTCTTGTTCCATTGGAGTAAGAGTCGAAAGGCGTCAGCCACAGGTCCCAAACTGTTGTCTTTCCTGCATAAGAACAGCTGATGTTAAATCGGTTGCCGCCACTTCCCCTGCAACGGCAGATCAGGATCTGTCACCAATAATGTTGGCGCTGAAGCCAAAGCAAACGTTAAACCAGATACTGCCTGTGTGTGCTGCTCAGTCCAAAGCCATGGAGCATTTTTGCGCAGTAGCTCTGACAACGGAGCAGCTTTATTTGCAAACCCATCAGTGTGATTTCTGCAGTATCCCACTGAAGCAAGGAAAGATCGAAGTGCAACAACATCCTTTGGAAGAGGCAACTGCACGATAGAATCAATTATTATTCTCCAATTTCCCGTTTGTTTTGAGTGACGACGGTACCCAAATAACCCACACGAGATGGTATCATTTGTGCTTTCTTCGAGTTAACTTTACAACCTAAGTTAGTGAGGAGGGCAAGAAATTCATCTAACAACTGGAGATGTTTCAGTTCATAAAAAAATTCATCAACTCCGAACTAAACATTCAGGTCGTGAAACCCCCTCTCATCCTGTAGCCAGATAAATACAGATGGAGAATGATTAAACCCTGGAGGTAAACAAGTCCAAGAATATTGTTGACCAGCAAACGTAAAAGCAAACTTATACTGACACTGCTGGTTAAATGAAGTCGAGCAAAGCCCAGTACTTATGTCCAGCGCAGTAAAATACTTGGCCGGTGGAATTTGTTTTCATGGCACAGCTGGACGAGTCGGTGCTGTAAACGGGGTACTTTTGACATTCTATAATCAATCGTTAATTGCCAAGAACCATCAGCCTTTTGCATTGGCCAAATTGGAAAATTGTTAGTAGAAGCTACAGGGCACAGCATTCCTGCTGTACCAGACTATCAATCACCTTTAGCAACCTCACCTTCAGTCTGCTGAGAGAAAGCATATTGTTTGTGCTTTCGGATCAGGACCGTTAACCATGATTTCACCCTTTATCCTCCCACAATCATGTTTGTGCTGTGCAAACCCAGCCTTGTGTTTGACTATAATCTATTGCATATTGAGATCATAAGACATAGTCTCGGGATTAAACCAAAATTCAAACACTGTGCAAATTCTATCTGTGTAAAACCCCACAGCTACTTCTGCCGGATCTGCATCACGATCAGCCATTTGCCAAATACAACAGTTAAATGGATCAAAAGAAAGGTTACACGTCATCATTAAATTGGAGTCTGGAATGTGCTCCACCATCGGTGGAAGGTCTACTCAGTTGCAAGGTGGAAATAACAACATTCCCCAATCGAAATTCTCATGGCTCTGGATTAAGTCCCCCTTGACAGTGACCAGTAAATCCACTCAGGAAAATCATTAGCGTACCAGGACAGTTCAATTACTTTGGATGTGTCAAAGGTAATGCAGGCTCCCCCTGTGTCCCATCGGAATTCGACGGGGCCACCACGTACCTCGGCATCCACTTAGGGTCGACCTACATCATCCCACCTTACATTACCCACCCAAGTTGGAGAGTCCAGACACCATCATTGGGGAGAACTTCAGGCCTCACTCGTCCTGAAACCGGAAAACCCCGCTGGTGGTCAACAGACCTTTCCATGGTCCACCCCTTGCCCGCTCTGGTTCCTGTGGTGGCTGGCTTACTGCATCTACCCGGAGTTCAGGATAAAGAAAAGTGCCGTTTTCTGTCCTCACTGGAGCTTCCTGTACAAAACACTCTAACAGTAACCTACAAGATCCCTGCCCATATCTCGAACCCGAGTCAGGTCTCGGATTGTTCAGATCTCGGTCCTGGCTCAGGTCGCGGATCCATGGGGTATGGTCCCTGCGGATATGTTTGGAAAGGCCCCCTATAGTCACGAGAAAAATGGCCCAATGGCTGACAATGAAGACATCTTATCGGTTTAAAATCACCCATTGTGACCTCCACCATTGGACCCATATGTTGGATCTCCCCATGGATAAACACCATTAAATATGAACATAGGAACTAGGAGTGAGGGTCAGCAATTCAGCCTTTCGAGTCGCTCCACCATTCTATGTGATCATGGCTGATCTCCATCTCACCCTAACTCCACCTCGCTGCCTTTTCCCCACAGCACTTTATGCCACTTTAATCAAATATTTGTCTATTTATTTCCTGAATCCATTGATTGATTGTGAATCCACTGCACTCTGGGGCAGTGAGTTCCATAGAGTTTCAAGCCTCTGTGAGAAGAGCTGCTCCTTATCTTTGCCTTGAACCTCCCTCCCGTACTCTATGCCCTATTGTCTTAGACTGTTCTAGAAGGGAAACATTTGGTTAACATTTAATTTATCAATCCTGTTGTGTATTTTATACACCTCAGTCAAATCCCCCATCATTTTTCTGTAGTCCAGCAAGTACAAGGCCAAGCTACTCAACCGCTCCTCATACGACAGCCCCTTCAAACCTGGAATCAATCCACTGAACCTCTTCTGAACGGCCACATCTTTCCTCACAGAAGGTGACCAAATCTGAACACAATACTCCAAGCGTGGTCTCACCAATGCCTTACATAATTGTAACAACACTTCTCCACTTTATACTCCAGACCCTTTGCAACAAATGCCACTTTTCCATTTGCCTTCCTTATACCATTCAACACCTGCCCACCCACTGTGAGACTTATGCACAGCGACACCCAGATCCCTCTGCATAGACGCCTTTTGAATCTGTTGCCTATTGAAATAGTAATTTGCCCTTTTATTTTTCCGGTCAAAATGGACAGCTTCGCATTTATCCACATTAAACTCCATCTGCCAGATTGAGGTCCATTCCCCGAGCCTGTCAATATCCATTTATAAACATTTGATCTCTCCTTCCACCTTCATTTCTCCATACAGGGACACGATTAGAAACTCTCACCGGCGGCAGCATTTTCCCACTTTTTATGGCTTTGTTTTTCTCCTTCTCTCAATCCCGCAATTCCATTTCTCAAACTCGGGTCATGCCTCATTATGTGTTAAGCCAGTTGGTTTAAAAAGCGCACAAGCTTTCCGACTCCCCTCAGTAGCATGTGATATCAAAGAGTGCACCCATTTAGTAGTGTCCTCCTTAGCTCAATGCGGTCTCTCTTACCCCAAAGCATTCTGAAAATGGATCCATAAGCTTTTGGAAAAGGCTGTTGGATGTTCTTGCTTATGCTGCCTTCACCTATTCAATCCTTCTACTGAATCACCTTTATTTTATCCACTTGCAGTTAAAATCACTTCTTTCATCTCCTCGAAAGATCCCTCCCCAACATTTTGAAGATCGGGCAATGCAGATTCAGCCAGAGTCAGACAATTACACATAATTCTACCTGTTCTGCCTCAGCCAACCCATGAAGCACACCCTGCTGTCTAATACTTTCAAGGAAAGCAAACGGGTCTGCTGCTGACTGGAATACAGTAACTTGCTTGGTTATCTTAAATAATATACACAGAGACAGCACACAGATACACACAGGTACACACACACACAGAGATAGACACACAGAAATACACACACAGATACATAGAGACAACAGACACACACACACACAGATACACACACACATGCCTACCTTTCTGTACACCAGCATGTTTGGTGATTCGTCCGTCCTGCCGTTGTTACTGGCGTTCTGTCCATAACTATTCCCTTGAGCCATGGCGAGATCTGCCCCAGAGAACCTCGGATTCCTGAATTTTGAGAGAAAAATAATAATTATTTGAGCGAGGCGCCAGCGTCATTATAATAAACGAGCAGCAGATGCCATTCCGGATCTAGGGGGGACTGTATACCCACACAAGGAGGGGGGCTTGGAGCAGACAGCACTTAATATCAACTTAAGATTCCAAATCATTTATGATTTCAACGCAGGGGGGATTCAGAAGGGTAATCCCGCCACAAAAGCGGCACGCATGCAATCTCTGCTAGGGAAAGGATGGAGAGGGCAGGAGAAGAGGACAGGCCACCGCAGCTTTGTAAACAGTTCTCAATAATGCAGTGAGGAGCCAGGCGGATTCAGTCTGCACAGCATTGCATTGCGAGTGCTGATTCAGAGCACGCTGCCCGCCCTGTGCCGCTACCGTGAACGGAGTTGAATATGTAACTGTATCTGACTCATCAATCCTGCTACGTTGAGTCATTATCAGGTGCATTGGAACAGGATTTGGCTCCGGAGGCACTGAATGGCCTCGCCCCACAGGAACATAAGAACACAAGAAATAGGAGCAGGAGTAGGCCATCTAGCCCCTCGAGCCTGCCCCGCCATTCAATAAGATCATGGCTGATCTGAAGTGTATCAGTTCCACTTATCCGCCTGATCCCTATAACCCCTAATTCCCTTACCGATCAGGAATCCATCTCCCCGTGATTTAAACATATTCAATGAGGAAGCCTCGACCACTTCAGTGGGCAGAGAATTCCAGAGATTCACCACCCTCTGAAAGAAGAAGTTCCTCCTCAACTCTGTCCGAAACTAACCCCCCGGTATTTTGAGGCTGTGCCCTCTAGTTCTGATAGTGGAGTCAGACACTTTAGTGCAGTGATAGTGGAGTCAGACACTTTAGGAACATTTAAGCGGTTATTGGATAGGCACATGGAGCACACCAGGATGATAGGGAGTGGGATAGCTTGATCTTGGTTTCAGATAAAGCTCGGCACAACATCGTTGGCCGAAGGGCCTGTTCTGTGCTGTACTGTTCTATGTTCTATGTTCTAGTTCTGGTTTTCTTTCCAAGTGGAAAGAATCTCTCCACTGCTACCCAATCCAGCCCCTTCATTATCTTATATGCCTCTATAAGTTCACCCCTCAGCCTTCTAAACTCCAAAGAGTACAAACCTAATCTGCTCAATCTCTCCTCATAATCTACACCCCTCATCTCCGGTATCAACCTGGTGACCCTTCTCTGCACTCACTCCAATGCCAATATATCCTTTCACAAGTAAGAGGACCAAAACCGAACACAGTATTCCAGCTGCGGCCTCACCAATGCCTTGTAACAATAATTGTATTGAGTACCTCTCCTCACACCAACACACGATCGTTAATATTCGGTAAATTATTTGTGTCTTCCACCGTGAAGACCGACACAAAAAACCTATTTAAAGTCTCTGCCATTTCCTCGTTTTCCACTATTGAATACCCTCCCCCCCTTACCCGCCAAGGGTCCAACATTCACTCTTGCCACTATTCCTTTTCATATATTTGTCAAAACTTTTACTATTATTTTTTACATTGAGAGCTAGTTTAGTTTCATAATCTATCTTTCCTTTCTTTATCGCTTTCTTAGTCATTCTTTGTTGTTGTTTAAAGCTTTCCCAATCTTCGAAGTCTCCACTATTTTTGGCCACTCAGTACGCATCGGTTGTAATTTAATACTCTCCTTTATTTCCTTCGTTATCCACGGCTGGCTATCCCTTTTCTTACAGTCCTTCTTTATCACCGGAATATATTTTTGCTGAGTACTGAAAAATATCTCCTTAAAAATCCTCCATTGTTCCTCAGCTGTCCTACCTACCAGTCTGCTCTCCCAGTCCACCCTAGCCAATTCAGCCCTCATCCTACCGTACTCCCCTCTGTTCAAGCAGAGTACATTGGTTTGGGACCCTACTTTCTCCCCCTCCATCTGCACCAGAAATTCGACCACAGTGTGATCACTCGACCCAAGAGGGTCCTTCGCAAGGAGATCCTTAATTCCACCTGTCTCGTTACACAGTACCAGATCTAAGATAACTCGTTCTCTCGTATGTTCTGTAACATACTGTTCAAGGAAACTATCCCGACAGCATTCTAAGAACTCTTCCTGCATCCCACCACGTCCAACTTGAGTCAGCCAATCAATATGCAGGTTAAAATCCCCCTTGATTATTGCCGTTCCATTTTTGCATGCATCCATTACTTACTTGTTTATAGCCAACCCCACCTCAACATTATTATTTGGGGGCCTATAGACCACGCCTACTAGTGTATTTCTCCCCCTACTATTCCTTATCTTCACCCATAACGATTCCACGTTTTGCTCCTTAGAGCCTGTGTCGTCCCTCACTACTACCCTGATATTATCCTTTATTAACAGACCTACCCCACCACCTTTTCCATCCTGTCTATTCTTCCTAAATGCCTGATACCCCTGGATTTTCATTTCCGAGTCCTGGTCACCCTGTAACCACGTTTCTGTAATGGCCACTAGATCATACCCATTTGTGCTGATTGGTGCCATCAACTCATTTACTTTGTTCCAAATGCTTCGTGCATTCAGGCAAAGTGTCCTTATTCCAGCTTTTATCTGGACCCGAATTGTTGAAATGTTATTAACCTCCTCCCTCTTACACTGTCTATAACCATTCTCTGTTTGCGAGCTCACTTCCTCACTCCCAGTCACCGCGTCTCGATCCCCTCCCCCCAACCTATCTAGTTTAAATTCTCCCCAGTAGCCTTAGCCAACCTTCCCGCCAGGACATTGGTCCCCCTGGGATTCATGTGCCACCCGTTTTTTATGTACAGGTCACACCTGCCCCTGAAGAGGTCCCAATGGTCCAGGAACCTGAATCCCTGCCCCCTGCACCAGTCCCTCAGCCATACATTCATCCTCCACCTCACTCCATTTCTGTCCTCACCTTCCCGTGGCACAGGCAGCAATCCTGAGATTACTACCCTTGCTTTCCTTCTTCTCAGCTGTCTTCCTAATTCCCTATATTCTCTTTTCATTACCCCTTCCCCCTTCCTACCCACATCAGCGGTACCAATATGTACCACTACCTCTGGCTCTTCTCCCTCCCACCTCAGGATTTCTGGGACTCGCCCAGTGACATTCTGGATCCCGGCACCAGGGAGGCAGACCACCATCCGGGACTCCCGCCTGCCTCCGCAAAAACGTCTGTCCGTCCCCCTTACTGTCGAGTCCCCGATCAACACTGCTGTCCTCCGCTTTTCCTTAGCCCTGAGTTACAGGGCTGGCCTCCACTCTGGAGACACGGCCAGTGCTGCTTCCCCCAGGCGGGCTGTCCCCCCCAGCAGTACTCAGACAGGAGTACTTGTTGTGTAGGGGCACATCAACCGGGGTGCTCTCTGTCACCCGAGCTTTCCCCTTCCTGGCTGTTACCCACTTGTCTGACTCCCGTGGCCCCGGTGTAACCATGTATCTGTAACTGGTATCAATTGTCTGCTCAATCTCCCTCATCAGACGAAGGTCATCGAGCTCCAGCTCCAGCTCAATTACCCGGTCCTGGAGGTGCTGCAACTCAATGCACCTGCCGCAGATATGGGCGTCAGGGAGGCTAGGAGACTCCAGGACCTCCCACATCATACACCCAGAACAACAAACTGGCCTCACACACATATTTGACCGTTACTAACAAGGCACACAGAGAAAAGTTAAGAATTAAAACACTAAGATTTGAAACTCACCCTTGCTCACCCTCACCCCGAAGCCCTGTGAGCCAAAGCCCTTACAGTTCACACTCTGCTTCCCACTCACGCCCTGTGATCCAAAACCCTTACAGTTCACACTCTGCTTCCCACTCAAGCCCAGTGAGCCAAAGCCCTTACAGTTCACACTCTGCTTCCCACTCACGCCCTGTGAGCCAAAACCCTTACAGTTCACACTCTGCTTCCCACTCAAGCCCAGTGAGCCAAAGCCCTTACAGTTCACACTCTGCTTCCCACTCACGCCCTGTGAGCCAAAGCTCTTACAGTTCACACTCTGCTTCCCACTCAAGCCCAGTGAGCCAAAGCCCTTACAGTTCATACTCTGCTTCGCACTCACTCCCCTGCCCGCTCCCGACGCTGCCCGCTGCAAACTGCCTTTTGTACTTCGCGCGCTTTAGAAAACTACAAAGTGTCCGCCCACGTGACTCCGCGCCCGGTCTACTTCCGGTTTAAACTTAAACATTTAAATCAATGCAACCCCGCGAAAAAGTAAATAATTAAAGTCGCTCCCTTACCCTTTTTACTGTAACCACCAAACACTCCTCTCTCTCTTGCTCCAGATGAACAATGAAAGCCCTCCCCCGAGGTAAGTAGTTTTTAAATAATTAAACTACAAAATGTCCGCCTACGTGACCCCGTGCCCGATCTAATTCAGGAAAGGTGGATGGAGTTCCCAGTTTTCATTATGTTGTGAATATTGATTTATCGCTGCCTGCAAGGCACCCCAATGTACCGCATTACCCTAATCCTGCAACTCAACTGTCTCAAACGCACACTTCATTCTCTGCTGTTTTTATAGTTGTGACTTTAACATTTATTTCCAGCTGGCACTTAGAGTGGCCAGCTGTGGATGCCTGCTTTTCATTACTGAAATAGTGTAAAACCTTATGTCGCCTGCAGATCTGCGCATTTCTCTGTTAATGCAGTCACTACCTTTTCAGCCTCAACATTTTCAGTAATAGCTCCCTGCTTTGCATGCCAAGCTTGTTCACACTGAATCTAAAACTGAGCCATGTGCAGCATATTAGCTTGAACTCTTCCGCCACTTTAACTCAAATCACTTCCACCTCTTTCTCATGCAATCTATTTGAATTTGAGCATCGCCTTGCACTTTGGTCTATTTCTATCCTTGCATTCTCTCGTTCATCATTTAAACGCTTCAATTCTCTTTAACTGGCCCAAACAACTCGCGATGCCTGCAGCTTTACTCATTTTGTTTGTTTGCTACCCTCAGGCTCGACACCCTTCGTTCCAACGTTTTTGATCCATAGCATAGCGAAAGCTATTGGGAACCAACCAATGAATTGATGAGAAGCCCAATTGCATTGTTCCATTCGGCAAATTGAATAGAGCCAGGACAGAGGTATTGGTCACTCAAGACTCTATCATGTTTAGGCCCTTAAGTACATATTGATTACATTCCAATACCCATATAAGGAACACTGGCTCCAAACACCTGTAAGCAATTCCTCCCTGTTAAGGACAAGCTGTAGATCAAACGCCTTGTGTCCTTTGATAAGTTCAAGGCCAGTTTGACCACAAGAAATCCCATCATAGCTAAAAAAAACTTTAACCAAAAATTAGGTTTGCTTGATCTTTCAGCACATTAAAAGTGAAATCACCGCAGACTGTTCAAACACAGAACGCATGGGATCCAAGGCAAGTTGGTAAATTGGATCCAAAATTGGCTTATTGATTGGCAAAGGGTGATGGTGGATTGTTGAACAAAGAAGATTACAGCACAGGAACCTTCGGCCCTCCAAACCTGCACCGGCCACGCGGCCCTTCTGAATCAAAACCCCCGACCTTTCCGGGGACCATATCCCTCTACTCTCATCGTATTCATGTATTTGTCAAGACACACCTTAAAAGTCAAAATCGTACCTCCTTCCACTACTTTCCCCGGCAGCGAGTTCCAGGCAGCCACCACCCTCTGTGGAAAAAAAATGCCTCTTACATCTCCTTGAAAACTTGCCCCCTCGCAACTTAGACCTATGGTCCTGGTAATTGACTGTTCCATCCTGGGAAAAAAGCTTCTGGTTGCTTTTGTGATTGGAAGCTTGTAACTAGCTGTGTGCCATAACGATCAGTGCGTGGCACCTTGCTGTTAAGTTATTTTAATTCACAACTTGCATGTGAATGTGCAAGGTATAATTAGTAAGTCTGAAGAAGACACGGAAATTTGTGTTGTTGATAGTGAGGAGGATAGTCTTAGGCTGCAGACTGATATGAATCAGCTGGTAAGTTGGGAAGAGTAATAGCAAATGGAATTTAATCCTGATAAGTGTGAGGGACTGCATGGAATCTGCTGTCACTGAGAACACATTTGGTTGTGCTTTGCAGTCTGGCCCTGCCCTGTGACACGGACCAGCAACACATGCCTGTAATGGATGCTGCAGTTGGACACATAGCCATGGCTCAGGGTGCACATTGCCCACAACCTGCATAATCTGTGCCAGCGTGCTGCCACAGGGTGGTGAAAAGGTATGCTGAATGTGTGCCTTCATTACATGTACATTGAATATAGTAGCTGGGAGGTCTTTGTACAACTTTATAAAACATGGGTTCGGCCACAGATGGAATATTGTGTGTGTTTCTGGTCGCGGTGCTACCGGAAGGAAATGATTCCACTGGAGAGGATGCAGAGGAGATTCATCAAGATGTTGCCTGGGATGGAATGATTCAGCTATAAGGAGAGACTGGATCGGTTGGGGCTTGTTTTCCCAGGAGCAGATGATGCTCAGGGTGGGGGGTGTCTGATAAACGTATACAAAATTAACAAAGCCATCGATAGGGTGTATTGTAAGATTCCTTTCCCCATGGAAGAGGTGCTCAAGACCAGATTTAAGGATCCAGAGGTTTAAAGGGGTTCTAAGGAAACCGTATTCGCCCATCAATATGGAAATATGGAGGGAGCTGCCTGAGAGGGTGGTGGAGGCAAATACATTCACATCATTTAAAAAAGATTTGAATGTGCACTGTAACCACGAAGATATAGCAATCTATGGACCACATGCTGATAACTGGGATGAGTATAGCTTTGTATTAAATAGTCGACATAGACATGGTAGGCCTAAGTGACTTCTCTTTGTGCTGTGTATGACTATGATTGTGAAAAACCACATTTATTATATGTGAAAAACTGGGCTATTCTACAATTATAATTTTCTCATTCCTTAGCTGTGCTGTACTCGAGGGAACTGTTTAAAATATCTGTTTGCACAAGAGCTTTGTTGAAATGTCCGTTTACTGCATGGCACCGTTTAATGTAGGGCACTGCTTAAATGTTTGTTTATTTTAGGGCTCTATTTAAATGACTGCTAATGGCCATGATAATTGACCCGAGTGTCAGGGGGATGTGTGGGGTTATGGGAATAGGGCTTGAGAGGGATGTGGTTTAAATGACCCCCAGTCTGCTGTAAGAGGTACAGTGCCAGTTTCCCAGTCTGCCTTAAGAAGGATAGTGTCAGTTTCCCAGTCTGCTGGAAGAAGAACAGTGCCAGTTTCCCAGTCTACTTTAATCGTAACAGTGTCACTTTCCCCAGTTTGCTTTTCGAGGGCAATTGCCAGTTTCGTCAGCCTGCTTTAAGAAGGACAATGCCAGTTTCCCCTCTCTGCTTTAGCAGGAAAAGTGTCAATTTCCCCAGTCTGCTTTAAGAGCTGCACTTCCACTTTCCCTGCATGCTTTAATAGGAAGAGTGCCACTTTCCCCAGTCTGCTTTAATAGTAACAGTGCCAGTTTCCCCAGTCTGCTATAAGAGGAACAGTGCTAGTTTCCCCAGTCAGCTTTCAGTGGAATAATGCCACTTTCCCCAGTACGCTTTAAGAAGAACAGTGCCACATTCCATTCTCTCTGCTTTAAGAGGGCCAATGCCAGTTGTCCCTCTCTGCTTTAAGTGGAACAGCACCAGATTTCCCAGTCGGCTGTAAGAGGTACAGTGCCAGTTTCCCCAGTTTGCTTCAAGAGGAACAGTGCCAGTTTCCCCAATCTGCTGTAACAGGAATTGTGAGAGTTTCCCCAGGTGCTGTAACAGGAATTGTGAGAGTTTCCCCAGTCTGCTTTCATAGTAACAGTGCCAGTTTCCCCAGTTTGCTTTTCGAAGGCAAGTATCAGTTTCCCCAATCTGCTGTAAGAAGATCAGTGAGCGTTTCCTAAGTCTGTGTTAATAGTAACAGTGCCAGTTTCCGCAGTCTGCTTTTAGAGGAACGGTGCCAGTTTCCCCAGTCTGCGTAAGAGGAACAGTGAGATGTTCCCAGTCTGCGTAAGAGGAACAGTGAGATGTTCCCAATCTGCGTAAGAGGAACAGTGAGAGTTTCCCCAGTCTGCTTTAATAGTAAAAGTGACAGTTTCCGCAGTTTGCTTTTAGAGGACAACCGCCAGGTTTCCCAGTCTGGTTTCAGAGGAACAGGGACAGTTTCCCAGTCTGCAATAAGAGTAACACTGCCAGTTTCCCCGGTCTGCTTGAAAAGGAACAGTGCCAGTTTCCCAGTCTGCTTCAGGAGGAACGGTGCCAGTTTCCCCAGTCTGCTTTAAGAGGAACAGTGCCACTTTCCCCAGTCTGCTTTAAGAGGAACAGTGCCAGTTTCCCCAGTCTGCTTTAAGAGGAACAGTGCCAGTTTCCCCAGTCTGCTTGAAGAGGAACAGTGCCAGTTTCCCCAGTCTGCTTTAAGAGGAACAGTGCCAGTTTCCCCAGTCTGCTATCAGAGGAACAGTGCCAGTTTCCCCAGTCTGCTTTAAGAGGAACAGTGCCAGTTTCCCCAGTCTGCTTTAAGAGGAACAGTGCCACTTTCCCCAGTCTGCTTTAAGAGGAACAGTGCCACTTTCCCCAGTCTGCTTTAAGAGGAACAGTGCCACTTTCCCCAGTCTGCTTTAAGAGGAACAGTGCCAGTTTCCCCAGTCTGCTTTAAGAGGAAGAGTGCCAGTTTCCCCAGTCTGCTTTAAGAGGAACAGTGCCAGTTTCCCCAGTCTGCTTTAAGAGGAACAGTGCCACTTTCCCCAGTCTGCTTTGAGAGGAACAGTGCCACTTTTCCCAGTCTGCTTTAAGAGGAACAGTGCCACTTTCCCCAGTCTGCTTTAAGAGGAACAGTGCCAGTTTCCCCAGTCTGCTTTAAGAGGAACATTGCCACTTTCCCCAGTCTGTTATTAGAGGAACAGTGCCAGTTTCCCCAGTCTGCTATTAGAGGAACAGTGCCAATTTCCCCAGTCTGCTATTAGAGGAACAGTGCCATTTTCCCCTCTCTCTGCTTTAAGAGGGACCGTGCCAGTTGCCCCTCTCTGCTTTAAGCGGAGCAACGCCAGTTTTCCCCGTCGGCTGTAAGAGGGACAGTGCCACTTTCCCCAGTCTGCTTCAAGAAGAACAGGTCCTGTTTCCCCAGTCTGCTTTCAGAGGAACAGTGTCAGTTTCCCCAGTCTGATTTAAGAGGAACAGTGCCAGTTTCCCTAGTCTTCTGTAACAGGAAGAATGAGAGTTTCCCCAGTCTGCTTTAATCGTATCAGTGCCAGTTTCCACAGTCTGCTTTAAGAGGGACAGTGCCAGTTTCTTCAGTCTGCTTTAAGAAGGATAGTGTCAGTTTGCCAGTCTGCTGGAAGAGCAACAGTGCCAGTTTCCCACTCTGCTTTAATAGTAAGAGTGCCAGTTTCCCCAGTTTGCTTTTCGAGGGCAAGTGCCAGTTTCCCCAGTCCGTTGTAAGAAGAGCAGCGAGCGTTTCCTCAGTCTGCATTAATGATAACAGTGCCAATTTCCGCATTCTGCCTTAAGGGTAACAGTGCCAGCTTCTCCAGTCAACTTTAAGAGGAAAACTGCCAGTTCCCCATGTCTGCTTTAAGAGGAGTGGTGAGAATTTTCCCAGTCTGCGTGAAGAGGAACATTGCCAGTTTCCCCAATCATCTTTTAGAGGAACAGTGCCACTTTCCCCAGTCTGCTTCAGGAGTAACAGTGCCACTTCCCCCTCTCTCTTTAAGCCGAACAACGCCAGTTTTCCCATTCGGCTGTCAGAGAAACAGTGCCAGTTTCCCCTCGCTGCTTTAAGAGGAACGGTGCCAATTTCCACAGTCTGCTTCAAGAGGTTCAGGTCCGTTTTCCCAGTCTGCTTTAAGAGGAACAGTGCCAGTTTACCCAGTCTGCTGTAACAGGAAGAGTGAAAGTTTCCCCAGTCTGCTTTAATAGTATCAGTGCCAGTTTCCCCAGTCTGCTGTAAGAGGGGCAGTGCCAGTTTCCCAGTCTGCCTTAAGAAGGATAGTGTCAGTTTCCCAGGCTGCTATTAGAGGAGCAGTGCCAGTTTCCCCAGTCTGCTATTAGTGGAACAGTGCCACTTTCCCCTCTCTCTGCTTTAAGCGGAGCAACGCCAGTTCCTTTGAAAGCAGACTGGGGAAACTGGCACTTGCCCTCTAAAAGCAGACTGGGGAAACTGGCACGTTACTATTGAAGCAGACTGGGAAACTCTTGCTTCTTCTCTTCCAGCAGACTGGGGAAACTATTAGTTTTCCTCTTAAAGCAGACTGGGGAAACTGGCACTGTTCCTCTTAAAGCCGGCTGGGGAAACTGGCACTGTTCCTCTTAAAGCAGGCTGGGGAAACTGGCACTGTTCCTCTTAAAGCAGGCTGCGGAAACTGGCACTGTTCCTCTTAAAGCAGGCTGCGGAAACTGGCACTTCTACTATTAACGCAGACTGGGGAAACGCTCACTGTCCTTCTTAAAGCAGACTGGGGAAACTGGCACCGTTCCTCTTAAAGCAGGCTGCGGAAACTGGCACTTCTACAATTAACGCAGACTGGGGAAACGCTCACTGTCCTTCTTAAAGCAGACTGGGGAAAGTGGCACTGTTACTATTAAAGCAGACTGGGGAAAGTGGCACTCTTCCTCTTAAAGCATGCTGGGGAACTGGAAGTGCAGCTCTTAAAGCAGACTGGGGAAATTGACACTGTTCCTCCTAAAGCAGAGAGGGGAAACTGGCATTGTCCCTCTTAAAGCAGGCTGGCGAAACAGGCACTTGCTCTCGAAAAGCAATTTGGGGAAACTGGCACTGTTACGATTAAAGCAGACTGGGAAACTGGCACTGTTCCTCTTCCAGCAGACTGGGAAACTGACACTATCCTTTTTAAAGCAGACTGGGGAAACTGGCAGTGTCCCTCTTACACCAGACTGGGGAAACTGGCACTGTCCCTCTTACACCAGACTGGGGAAACTGGCACTGTCTGAAACTGGCACTGTCCCTCTTACAGCCGACGGGGAAAACTGCTTTAAGAGAGAGAGAGTGCCAGTTTCCCCAGTCAACTTTTAGAGGAACAGTGGCACTTTCCCCAGATTCCCAGTCTGCTTTAAGAGGGAGAGTGCCAGATTCCCCAGTCTGCTGTAAGAAGAACAGTGAGCGTTTCCCCAGACTGCGTTAATAGTAACAGTGCCAGTTTCCCCAGTCTGCTTTTAGAGGGCAAGTGCCAGCTTCCCCAGTCTGCTTTAAGTGCGACGCTGCGAGTTTCTCAGTCCGCTATAAGAGGGACAATGCCCGTTACCCAGTCTGCTTTAAGAGAATCGGTGCCAGTTTCCGCAGTCTGCTTTCAGAGGAACAGTGCCAATTCCCACAGCCTGCAATAAGAGGCATAATGCCAGCTTCCCCAATCGGCAATAAAAGGAACAGTGCCAGTTTCCAAGTCTGCTTTCAGAGGAACAGTGTCAATTCCCACAGCCTGCAATCAGAGGGATAATGCCAGCTTCCCCAATCCGCAATAAGAGGAAGAGTGCCAGTTTCCCAGTCTGCTTTCAGAGTAACAGTGCCAGTTTCCCTAATCTGCTTTCAGAGTAACAGTGCCAATTTCCCACTCTGGTGTCAGACAAAACATTGCCGGTTTCCCCAGTCTGCTTTTTGAGGAATAGTGCCAATTTTTCCAATCTGCTTTAAGAGAAACAGTGCCACTTTACCCTCTGTGCCTTTAGAGGGGCAATGTCAGTTTCCCCAACCTGCTTTAAGGTGAACAGTGCCAGTTTTCCCAGTCTGCTTTAAGAGTAACAGTACCACTTTCCCCTCTGTGCTTTTAGAGGAGCAATACCAGTTTCCCCAACCTGCTTTAAGGGGAACAGTGCCAGATTCCCCAGTCTGCTTTAAGAGTAACAGTGCCAGTTTCCCACTCTGGTTTCAGAGAAACAGTGCCAGTTTCCCCAGTCTGCTTTAAGAGTAACAGTGCCAGTTTCCCACTCTGGTTTCAGAGAAACAGTGCCAGTTTCCCAAGTCTGCTTTAAGAGCATCAGTGGCTGTTTCCCCTCTCTGTTTTTAGAGCAGCGATGCCAGTTTCCCCAACCTGCTTTGAGGGGTTCAGTGCCAGTTTCCCCAGTCTGCTTTAATAGGAACAGTGCCAGCTTATCCAGTCTGCTTCAAGAGCAACAGTGCCCGTTTCCCCAGTCTGCTTAAAGAGGAACATTGCTAGATTCCACAGACTGCTTTAAGAGGAGCGTTGCTGTTTTCCCGAGTCTGGTTTAAGAGGAACAGTGCCACTTTCTCCTCTGTGATTTTAGAGGGGCAATGCCAGTTTCCCCAGTCTGCTTTAAGAGGAACAGTGCCACTTTCCCCTCTGTAATTTTAGAGGGGCAGTGCCAGTTTCCCCAGTCTGCTTTAAGAGGAACAGTGCCTCTTTCCCCAGTCTGCTTTAAGAGTAACAGTGCCAGTTTCTTACTCTGGTTTCAGAGAAACAGTGTCAGTTTCCCCAGTCTGCTTTAAGAACTTCAGTGCCTGTTTCCACAGTCTGCTGTAAGAGGGACAGTGCCAATTTCCCCACTCTGCCTTAAGAGGATCAGTGCCAGTTTCCCAGTCTGCTTTAAGGGGAACAGTGCCAGTTTCCCCAGTCTGCTTTAAGAGGAACAGTGCCACTTTCTCCTCTGTGATTTTAGAGGAGCAATGCCAGTTTCCCCAGTCTGCTTTAAGAGGAACAGTGCCACTTTCCCCAGTCTGCTTTAAGAGCTTCAGTGCCTGTTTCCACAGTCTGCTTTAAGAGGGACAATGCCAATTTCCCCAATCTGCCTTAAGAGGATCAGTGCCAGTTTCCCCAGTCTGCTTTAAGAGGGACAGTGCCAATTTCCCCAGTCTGCCTTAAGAGGATCAGTGCCATTTTCCCCAGTCTGCTTTAAGGGGAACAGTGCCAGTTTCCCCATTCTGCTTTAAGAGGAACAGTGCCAGTTTCCACGGCACCTTCACAGATGTGAATGATATTTTCTTCTCCCGCTTTGCAGCCAGGTGTCACTGGCAAGGTCAGCATTTCTTGTTCACCCCTAATTTTCCTTGAGAATGTGGTGCTGAGCCATCTCCCATAACCACTGGAGTCGAATGGGTGAATATCCTGATTCCTGGTACTGCTTTGGTAATGCTGCTGTGCATATTTTCCAGCGAGCTGGATTGGACTCTCTGCTCCAGCTTAGGCTGACCTGATGATGGGTAAATGTTTTACATAACTTGCTCGTTTTTGTAATTTAAATCCTTTTTTATAAAGGAAAACATTTCAAACATTTGTCTGAACCTGTCCTGTCAAAAGATGTGTGTGTGATATTCTCTGGACCTGTCTGTCAACGCACCACCCATAAAATTGCACCACATTAATTGGAAAATTGAGTTAAATATCTGGAATCTCTAATGGATTGAGTGGGAGGATAAGTTGACAGATTGATGTTCGGAAATAGCGAATTCGTTGATTGCGGATTTAGATGAGAGAGAAAGGTATTCTTTGAGACTGTTCATGCTCTAATTGTAAGATCATTCTCTTTGTGTCTTATACCTGTTCCCATTTGTATCTATGACCTGGTTTGTGCAGTCTTTGAACTTGGCTGCTGCTGTGACCCTGATGTCTCCTCCGCAGATATCAATGTCTGTCGCTGTCTGCCGACCAGTCAACAGTAAGAATCTGTTAGTGTCTTAGTGCATTGGCTTCCAGTCAGCAGATGTCTGAATTTACAGGCAAAGACTGCATGGCCCCGTGAGCCTGTCCTGCCATTCAATATGATCACCGCTGGTCTTCTGTCTCGACTCTACTTGCCGCCGGCTTTTCATTTCCTGTGATTCCATGAGGGATCAAAAATCTGAATCTCAGTCTTTAATAAACTCAACAATGGAACATCCACCATCTGAGGCAGCAAATTCCAAAGATTCACAACCCTCCGAATGAAGACATTTCTTCTCCTGTCAGTCCTAAATACCCCACCCTTTGCGCTGAGACTATATTTGCATGTTGCCTCCCCAAACACGGAAACATCCTTTCAGTGTTGAGAGCATCAAGACCCTTCAAACCGTTGTATGTGACAATGAGCTCACCCCTCATTCCTCTAAACTCAGAAATTGGGACCAATTTACGCAGCTCGTCAACATCGGGCAACCCTCTAATTCTCCTGTTTACAACCAACCAAGGCCTTGCTTCTCTCTATATCTTTCACTTCTTCCAGCCCTGTTATTCTCATCGTCTTGTTCACGTAACTGCATGCTCTACCCCCTCTGCATCTCTCTAATCTTCTGTCGCCCTTCAAAACCAGGACTTATTTATTCCTCCAGATTTGACCTCCTGATTTGACCATCCCCTACTCCCTTTGACCCCACATTAGTGGCTTTGCCTTAACCTGCCAAGGTCGGAGCTCTGACATACCTTCCCTGAATTATTTTCCTCATCTCCTTCACATGGATACTTCGATTGATTTGCTTATCCACAGTTGCTCATAACTTGACACTGGGAAAATATGCAGATCCATGTTTCTCAGAACAAAGGTGAATGGCTTCACACTTGCCCACCTTAAGCTTAATTTGCTGCAGCTTTACCAACTCACTTAGTCTGTCCGCATTTCTAATGAAAGGAATATGGTTATATTCTGATTGTATTACAAGATATTAGGTAAGAAATCTGGGCGTTTTGTTGGGGAATGTAACAAGGGTAATGGAGTCAAGGTGGGCAGATCAAGTTGAGGAACAGATCAGACAGAATGTAATCAACCGGTAGAATAGGTTCAAGGGCATGAATGATCACGTCCTGTTCCTGACTAACAGGCTTGGAGGTTGTATGGCATCCTAATGTTCATTTCTAATGATTAACAAGTTGACACTTGTATTTCTGTGTAATAGGGTTGAGGGGCTGATGGACCAGCTACTTTATCGACGCAATAGGATCTCCTGTTCTTAGATCTTGGGATTGTTCTCCCCCAGTTTTTAGAAAAGCAGTGGCAGACAATTCTCAAGAAAGATATATTCCACTGAGAGAGAAACACTATGAGATGGATGCACCATCCATGACTAATGAAGGAAGTTACGAATGTTATTAATTTGAACGAAAAAACATACAATGCTGCAAAGATTAGTGATAGCCCAGAAGATTACAGAATTATCGAAACTCGCAAAGGCTGACTAAAAAATAATAGAAGGAGAAATTGTAGAATGACAGAAAACCAGTAAGAAACATAAAAACAGACAGAAAAAGCTTCTCCAAGTATAGAAAAAAGAGAGCAGCAAAATTGAACATTGACCCCTCAGTCTGTGATTGGGAATTAAAATAGAAAACACTCACACAAATCGACTAACCAACCCATCTCAGCACTTACCCACATATCCATCAACTCATCCATTTATTAACATTTAAACTGGGCATTTAAAATTGCGCTGTCATAAAAAACAGACATGTTCTATCTTCCCTGAGTCTTCCCCGATCAAATGAAGGTCCCAAGGATGCTGCCCTACGCATTGCAGTCAAAACAAGGCTCCAACAACCTGGCAAGCAATGAGCACTCAGTCCAGTTGCAATTACAGGCACAGTGGCAATCCAATGATCATTACTGTTGCTCTGAAGGTCCATGCCATGATCACAAGGGAAAGATTAATGGGAATGCGAATGGAACTAAACGCTGGTGCTGCAATCAAGGGTCTTTAAAGAAGTAGCTGCAGAGATAGTGGCTCTTCCGTTTCTAATCTTCTAATAATCCCCAGATTCAGAAAAGATCCCAGTGGATTGGAAAAAATACAAATTATTCAAGAAAGGAGAAACCTATAGGCCAGCAAGTTTCATTTATTTCATTTGGAAATTGCTAGAGTGCTTTATTAAGGACGCACTATTAGCACGCAGTACATTTAACAAATCATTATACAAAGAGGTAAAGTCAACATGGTTTTGTGAAAGATATTTGACAAATTTATTCAAGGTCTTTGAGGATTTCACGAACATGGTGGATTAAGAAGAAATTGTAGTTGAAATATATTCAGATTTCCAAAAGACAGTTGATAAAATGCCACCTAAAAAGCAGAATGTAGAAGTCCAGGTGCAGAGGTGATGTATTAGCATATATAGAAAATTGGCTAACCAACAGGAAACTTAAGATGCATCTTTCAAGTTAGGTTTGCAAAGTGTCACTATTGGAGTGCGTCAGGGACGAGTGCTGGGTATTCAAGTATTTCCGATCAACATTAATGACTTTGTAGGTAGACTAACTGACGACAGGTGGGAAAGCAAATCATGAGGACCTTGAAAAGAGTCTGCAAAGGGTTCGAGATAGGTGAACCGAGCAGGTAAACAATTGGCAGAATGAACAAAATATGGGAAAGGTTGGTTGCCCACTTTGGCAGGAAGAAGAGAAAAGCAGGGTGTTGTTTGAATGGGGGGAGACTGCAGAATTCTGCAGTGGAAGAGAATCTGGAAGTCATTGTACATGAATCTCAAATAGCCAGCATGCAGGCACAACAAGTAATTAGGAAGGTAAATACAATGTTGCCCTTTATTTAAATGGTGATGGAATATAAAAGTAGGGAGGTCGTGTTACAACTGTGCAGGACATTGGTGAGACCACACTGCTGTCTCCTTACCTAAGGTGGGATATAATGGCATTGGAAGCAATTTAGAGAAGGCTCACCAGGCTGATTCCTGAGATAAAGGCTTTGTCTTGTGTGGACAAGTTGAGCAGGTCTGCCCTGTACTCATTAGAGTTCAGACGAATGAGAGGTGATTGATACTGATCTACTGAAGATAGAATGAGACGGTGGATGATTATTTAAATGGGGAATGGTTGCGGAAATCTGTAGCACAAAGGGAATTTGGAGTCCTTGTTCAGGAAATGCAGAAAGCTACCATCCAGATGCAGAAGATAATAGGGGAGGCAAGTGGAATGCTGGCTTTTATTTCATGGGGGCTGGAGTATAAAAGTAAAGTGTTACTGTAACTGTGCAAGTTACTGGTGAAGCCACATTTAGAATACCATGTACAGTTTTGGTCCCCTTACTTAAGGAAATATATAGTATCACTGGAGGCAGTGCTGGCGTTTTATTGTGATAATCCCATGTATGCAGGGACTGACATATGAGGAAATTTTAAACAGGTTTGGTCTCTCCTCTTTGAAGTTCAAAAGAATGAGCAGTGACATGTTTGAAACGTATAATATTCTTAGGGGGCTGGACAGGGTAAATGTTGGGAGGATACTTGTGTGAGAGTGTAGGACCAGAGGGCATAGTCACAGAATAAGAGGGTGCACATTTAAGACGGATCTGAGGAATTATTTCTTCTGAGTGGTGAATCTTTGGGATTCTTCACTCCAGGAAGGTGTGGAGGCCGAGTCGTTCAACATTTTCAAGGCTGACATCGATATGTTCAAAATCAGTAGGTGAATTAAGGGTTACAGTGAGAAGGCAGGGAAGTGGACTTAGTGAGTGTTAGATCAACGATGATCTTATTAAATGGTGGGGCAGTGAATGACCTGAATGGCCTATTCCTGTTTCTCGTTCTTCTGGTCTTATCTTCAAGAAGAAAGAGTCTAACCACCTTCCTAAGATAGTCAATACCAATGCCATTAGTGAACCATTAGCCATCAATATCTCCAGGGATTAGCATTAACCAGAAACTTGACTAATCTTCTGATTACTACAGCTGAAGGGCTGGTCATGTAGAGCTTGATTAATCACCCTTATCTCCCCAAAGCCTGTCCATCATCTACCTCGTTGAATATGTTTAAGTCACGGGTAGATGGATTTCTGATCAGTAGGGGAATTAAGGGATATGGGGAGCAGGCGGGTAAGTGGAACTGATTCACTTCAGATCAGCCATGATCTTATTGAATGGCAGAACAGGCTCGAGGGACGAGATGGCCTACTCCTGCTCCTATTTCGTATGTTCTTATGTAAATCACAAGTCAGGAATTCAATGAAATATACCTTACTTTCCAGGATGAGTGTAGCTTCAGCAAGACTAAAATAAACTCAATACCAACGGGAATAAAGTACCCCCATTTGATCCTCCACCAGCTTAAACCTTCGTCACTCGACCACCAGTGGTCCATGGCAGCAGTGTGTAGCATTGCAGCAATTCTTCAACCCTCTTTCAGTGGAGCTTTTTAAACCTGTGACCTCCTAGACGGACAAAAGCAGTAGATGCACGGGAACAGCACATCTTTCATATTTCCTCTACGTGACACAGTCCTGTCTAGAAAATATCTTAACATTCCTCACTGTCACTGGATCAAAAATCTGGAACTCCCGAACAGCATTGGGCATATCAAGAGTGTAAGGCAGTGGTCGGCAACCTGCATCCTGGGACCACATGTGACCTATCTGTATTCTGAGTGTGGCCCACAAGACATTTTTTTAAACTCTTGTTGATGCGCAGGGTCGCCAGATTCCATTGATTTCCATCTGTGTAGATTTTGTTTCGATCAGCATGATTTTGTTTTTCATTTGTGCGACACGGGAGTCGCTGGCTGGCCAGCATTTATTGCATATTCCTAGTTGCCCTTGAGATGGTGGTGGTGAGCTGCCTTCTTCATTCGCTGCCGTACATGCGCTGTGGGTTGACCCACAATATCCTTAGGGAGAGAATTCCAGGATTTTGACCCAGCGACTACAAAGGAACGGCGATATATTCCCAAGACAGGATGGTGAGTGGCTTGGAGGGGAACTTGCAAGTCGTGGTGTTCCCATGTATCTACTGTTATTGTCCTTCCAGGTGGAAGTGGGCCTTGGTTTTGGATGTTGCTGTCTAAGGATCTTTGGTGGATTGTTGCATTGCATTTTGTACATAGTACACTCTGGTGCTACTGAGCGTCGGTGGTGGAGAGATTGAATGCTTGTAGGTGTGGTGGCAGTCAAATGGGGTACTTTGCCTGGAATTTGTCAAGCTTCTTGAGTGTTGTTGGAGCTGCGCCCATCCAGGCCAGCGGGGAGAACATAAGAACATAAGAACATAAGAAATAAGAGCAGGAGTAGGCCATCTAGCCCCTCGAGCCTGCCCCGCCATTCAATAAGATCATGGCAGATCTGACGTGGATCAGTACCACTTACCCGCCTGATCCCCATAACCCTTAATTCCCTTACCGCTCAGGAATCCATCCATCCGCGCTTTAAACATATTCAGCGAGGTAGCCTCCACCACCTCAGTGGGCAGAGAATTCCAGAGATTCACCACCCTCTGGGAGAAGAAGTTCCTCCTCAACTCTGTCTTAAACCGACCCCCCTTTATTTTGATGCTGTGTCCTCTAGTTTTAACTTCCTTACTAAGTGGAAAGAATCTCTCCGCCTCCACCCTATCCAGCCCCCGCATTATCTTATAAGTCTCCATAAGATCCCCCCTCATCCTTCTAAACTCCGAGTACAAACCCAATCTCCTCAGCCTCTCCTCATAATCCAAACCCCTCATCTCCGGTATCAACCTGGTGAACCTTCTCTGCACTCCCTCCAATGCCAATATATCCTTCCTCATATAAGGGGACCAATACTGCACACAGTATTCCAGCTGCGGCCTCACCAATGCCCTGTACAGGTGCATCAAGACATCCCTGCTTTTATATTCTATCCCCCTCGCGATATAGGCCAACATCCCATTTGCCTTCTTGATCACCTGTTGTACCTGCAGACTGGGCTTTTGCGTCTCATGCACAAGGACCCCCAGGTCCCTTTGCACGGTAGCATGTTTTAATTTGTTTCCATTGAGATAGTAATCCCATTTGTTATTATTTCCTCCAAAGTGTATAATCTCGCATTTATCAACGTTATACTCCATTTGCCATATCCTCGCCCACTCACTCAGCCTGTCCAAATCTCTCTGCAGATCTTCTCCGTCCTCCACACGGAGAAGATCTCCACGTATCTTTGTGTCGTCTGCAAACTTCGTTACCCTACACTCCGTCCCCTCCTCCAGATCATCTATATAAATGGTAAATAGTTGCGGCCCGAGTACCGATCCCTGCGGCACGCCACTAGTTACCTTCCTCCAACCGGAAAAACACCCATTTATTCCGACTCTTTGCTTCCTGTTGGATAGCCAGTCCCCAATCCACTTTAACACACTACCCCCAACTCCGTGTGCCCTAATCTTCTTCAGCAGCCTTTTATGGGGCTCCTTATCAAACGCCTTTTGGAAATCCAAAAACACCGCATCCACCGGTTCTCCTCCATCAACCGCCCTAGTCACATCTTCATAAAAATCCAACATGTTCGTCACGCACGACTTTCCCCTCATGAATCCATGCTGCGTCTGATTGATCAAACCATTTCTATCCAGATGCCCTGCTATCTCCTCTTTAATAATGGATTCCAACATTTTCCCTACTACAGACGTTAAGCTGACCGGCCTATAGTTACCCGCCTTTTGTCTCCTTCCTTTTTTAAACAGCGGCGTAACATTAGCCGTTTTCCAATCAACCGGCACTACCCCAGAATGCAACGAGTTTTGATAAATAATCACTAACGCATCCACTATTACCTCTGACATTTCTTTCAATACCCTGGGATGCATTCCATCCGGACCCGGGGACTTGTCCACCTTCAGTCCCATTAGTCTACCCAGCACTGCGTCTCTGGTAACATTAATTGTATTAAGTATTTCTCCTGCTGCCAACCCTCTATCGTTAATATTTGGCAAACTATTTGTGTCCTCCACCGTGAAGACCGACACAAAAAACTTATTTAAAGACTCAGCCATATCCTCATTTCCCACTATTAACTCCCCCCTCTCGTCCTCCAAGGGTCCAACATTCACTCTAGCCACTCTATTCCTTTTTATATATTTATTCCACCAAACCTCTGACTTCTGCCTTGTAAATGGTGGACAGGCTTTGGGGAGTCAGGAGGTGAGTTACTCTCCGCAGTATTCCTAGCCTCTGACCTGCTCTTGTAGCCACTGTGTTTATATGGTGAGTCCAGTTGAGTTTCTGGTCAATGGCAACCCCAAGGTTGTTGACAGTGGAGGATGCAGTGATGGTAACACCACTAAATGACAAGGGTCGGTGGTTAGATTGTCTCTTATTGGTGATGGTCATTGCCTAGCATTTGTGTGGCGCGAATGTTAAGTGCCACTTGTCAGTCCAAGCCTGGGTATTGTCCAAATGTTGTTGCATTTGAACACGGACTCCTTCAGTGTCTGAGGAGTCGCGAATGGTGCTGAACATTGTGCAATCATCGGCGAACATGCCCACTTCTGACATTGTGACGGAGGGAAGGTCATTGATGAAGCAGCTGAAGATTGTTGGGCTTAGGACACTGCCCTGAGGGACTCCTGCAGAGATGTCCTTGAGCTGGGATGGCTAACCCTCCGTAATCACAACCATCTTCCTATGTACCAGGTACGACTCTAATCAGCAGAGTGTTTGCTGCCTGATACCCATTGATTCCAGTTTAGCTCGGGCTCCTTGATGCCATACTTGATTTGATGTCAAGGGCTGCACTGTCACCTCTCCTCTGGAATTCAGCTCTTTCGCCCATTTTTGAACCAAGGCTGTAATGAGGTCAGCAGCTGAGTGACCCTAGCGAAACACAAACTGGGCGTCACTGAGCAGGTTATTACTGAGTAGGTGCTGCTTGATAGCACTCTCGATAACCCCCATCCATCACTTTACCGATGACCAAGAGTAGACTGATTTGGCGGTAATTTGCTGGGTTGGATTTGTCCTGCTTTTTGTGTACAGGACATACCTGGGCAATTTTCCACATTGTTGGGTAGATGCTGGTGTTGTAACTGTACTGGAAGAACTTGGCTAGGGGAGCGGCAATGTCTGGAGCACAAGTCTTCAGTACTATTGCTGGAATGTTATCGGGGTCTATTGCCTTTGCAGTATCGAGTGCCTTCAACCGTTTCTTGATATCACGTGGAGTGAATCAAATTGGCGGTTGACTGACATCTGAGATGCTGGGGACCACTGGAGGAGGCCAAGATGGATCATCCACTCGGCACTTCTGGTGGAAGGTTGATGTGAATACTTCAGCCTTATTATTTGCACTGATGTGCTGGACTCCTCAGTCATTGAGGATGGAGATACTTGTGGAGCCTCCTCCGCGTTGTTTAATTGTCCACCTCCATTCACGACTAGATGTGGAAGGACTGCAGAGCTTAGATCTGATCCGTTATTTGTGGGATCGCTTAGCTCTATCACTTGCTGTTTTTGCCATTTGGAATGAAAGTAGTCCTGTTTGGTAGCTTCGCCAGGTTGGCACCTCATTTTTAGATATGTCTGGTGCTGCTCCTCGCATGCCCTCCTGCACTCTCTCCATTGAACCAGAGTTGATCCCCTGGTTTGATCGTAATGGCTGAGTGGGGGGTTTGCCGTGCCATGAGGTTGCAGATTTTTCTGTTGTACAGTTCTGTTGCTGTTGATGGCCCAGAGTGCCTCATGTGTGCCCAGTCTTGAGTTGCTTGATCGGTTCGAAATCTGTCCCATTTAGCACGGTGATAGTGCCACACAACACAATGGAGTTTAGTCATCATTATGAATGAAGTGATAAGCACCTGAAGTCATGAAGTGAAGTGAGAGGCATGCTGACTACCCACAACATTGACTGAGAGGCGTGCTCCCTCGTCATCTAAGGAGTGAATACTCATTTTATTTTTACCATTTGAATTTGATGACAATTTTATTGATGATTAAGTATTTTCTATTGCTCAACTCATTCTAAAGTAGTTGTTGTGTATTAAATGTGTTTAATCTGATTCATGGGGTCATGATTAGTTCAACCTTGTGGTCAACTGAAATGATGGATGGCAGCTCATGCGGCCCACTCACTATCCCAGGTTATCCATCATTGGTGCAAGGACTGAGGCTGTTGAAGAATGTGGCTCACCATCAACTTCTCCAAGGCTAATTTGGAATGGACACTAAATGGGAAACTTCTGTAAAAGAGGAAACACCATAATGAAAGTGGAGATTGAAAACCCAACATTTATCCTCCCCACATATTACTCACTGAAAATTCCAACCCGAGGGGAGTCACAGCCCGGAATGTTGAACTTAATGTCACTCCTTGAGAGAAATTCAGTGCAAGCAGCCTATCTGTTCACTTGAAAATCTCCAAAAATCCATCTCGTCTAATCCCAACCTCTTTCTCAGTGCCCTTTACTGTGTCTATCCCATCGAGTTCAAACCCAATCAGTGGCTGTTCTCGTCAGAGTAAAGACAGGGTTTGTTTCCCACAGAGGTGTGGGTGCACATTCCCAGCACAAGGGACATAACACCTATTGTTTTCGAGGTCCATGAACTGACTGAGGTTCTGTGAATTGTGTTATTAACTTTAAGCTGTAGCAGAAACACTGTAAATGTATGTTGTTGATGAAAGTTCAGTGACTTCTTTTGTATTCAACAGGACTGAGAAATTCAATCACTGAGCAGATTCTTCGCATTCTTACTTTTTAGCTTTCGCTCTGCTCCTCAATGTATTAATTATTATTCTTTACAGAAAGCCACTGAGTGCGTGGAGAAGGGAAACTGGATGAACTGTTCAAAAGTTCTCCTGAATCTGGTGATGGAGAACTTTGGAGGCCCGAAGGGAAGCCTTTGTGAAAATGCACCTTGTGATACCAAAGTTGGATAAAATACTGAAGGAAATACAGGTTGGTTTGTGATCACAATACATTCAATTCACTTTCAGATTAAAGTACAGCAAATGCTGCTGTAATATTACACAGTTTTATGGAAGCTGATTGTTTCAAATAGGTTCTGATTGTATGAACATTACACTTGGTTTGTCTGAAAAACCCAGTCACCTGAAATTTCAAAAATGAAATCGACATTTCAATATTTTTATCTGAGAACGAGGGTGAGATTCAGAACATTGGCTGTCACTGTTTTATTTTGGGTGGGATTCTCTCATCCATGAATACTTCAATAGAACGCCATTCGCTGGTGGCAAGGTTTTTCAGTTCCTGCTGCAGATAATGGTAATTCTTATTGAAGCCACCCAATGCCATTGGGAAACCCATGGGAGGAAGCGCGCTGCCAGTGGGCCCAAAGCATCCTGCCGGTGTGAACGGCCAGAGAATTCTGGCCTGAGGATTACTCAAAGTCTGGAAATCACATACTCAGTGGATGAATAAACAGGAATGAGCGTGGTTTGAATTTGCCATTGCATTTCAACTATTCTGCCCAGGTTGAAGCTACAATTCAAACAATTACACCTTCTGTAAAAAATGCACACCTGGCAGGATTCTGGTACACTGTACACACCTGGCAGGATCCTGATACACTGTGAAACCCTGTCCACACCTGGCAGGATCCTGGTACGGTGCAAAACCCCGTACACACCTGGCAGGATCCTGATACACTGTGAAGCCTCGTACATACCTGGCAGGATGCTGATACACTGTGAAACCCCGTACACACCTGGCAGGATTCTGATACACTTTGAAACCCCGCAAACACCTGGAAGGATCTCAATACGCTTTGAAACCCGTACACACCAGGTAGCATCCTGATACACTGTGAAATCCGCACACAGCTGGCAAGATCCTGATACACTGTGAAACCCCGTACAAACCTGGCAGGATCCTGATACACTGTGAAACCGTGTACACACGTGGCAGGATCCTGGTACACTGTGAAACTCCATACATGCCTGGCAGGATCCGGGTACACTGTGAAACCCCGTATCAACCTGGCAAAATCCTGATACACTGTCAAACCCCGCACACGCCTGGCAGCATCCTGATAAACTGTGAAACCCTGCACACGCCTGGCAGGATCCTGGTACACTGTGAAACCCCGTACACACCTGGCAGGATGCTGATACACTGTGAAATCCTTTACACAAGTGGCAGGATCCTCGTGCACTGTGAAACCCCGTACACTCCTGGCAGGATCTTGATACACTGTGAAACTCAGTACACACCTGGCAGGATCCTGATAGCCTTTACAACCCAGTACACACCTGGCAGTATCCTGGTACACTGTGAAACTCAGTACACACCTGACAGCATCCTGGTACACTGTGAAACTCAGTACACACCTGACAGCATCCTGGTGCAGTGTGAAACCCCGTGCACACCTGGCAGGATCCTGATACACTGTGAAACTCATACACACCATAAGCCCACAAGATATGGATGCCACATGAGGCCATTCGATTCTGCTCCACCCTTCAATTATAGCCGATAAGTTTGTCAACCTCATTCTCCCGCCTTTTACCCGTAACCTTTAATCCCCTTAATAAGTAACCTATCTATGTCTTAAATACACTCAAACTTCAAGCTTTCTATGTCAATGAATTGCACACATTTGCCACCCTCTGGCTGAAGAAATTCATCCTTATCTTCGTTCTAATGTGTCGTCCCTTTACTCTGAGACTGTGCCCCCGAATGCTAATCCCTCCTAATGGAAATATTTTCCCCACATCTACTCTATCCAGGCCTTTCAGTATTCTGTCCGTTTCAATGAGACCCTCTCTTCCCCCTCCTCCCCGCTACCCCTCATCCTACTAAGCTCCATTGAGTTCAGACACAGAGTCCTCAAACGCTCCTCATATGTCAAGCCTTTCATTCCCTGGATCATTCTCTCATGAACCTCCTCTGGAGCCTCTGCAGGGCCAGCACATCCTTCCATTGATACTGGGCCCAACATGGCTCAATATTCCAAATGTGGTCTGACCAGAGCCTTGTAAAGCCTCAGCAGTACATCCCTGCGTTTGTATTCTTGTCCTTTCAAACTGAATGCTAACATTGCATTTGTCTTCCTGACTACCAACTCAACCTGCAAGTTAACTTAAGAGAATCCTGAACTAGGACTCCAAAGTCAATCTGCGCTACCGATTTTTAAATTCTCTCCCCACTTAGAAAATAGTCTACGCCTCTATTCTTCCTACCAAAGTGCATAGCCTCACACTGTCCCACATTGTATTCCATTTGGCATTTCTTTGCCAACTCTGCTAACCTGTCCAAGTCCGTCTGCAGCCTCACCTCCTCCTACTGTCCCTCAACCTATCTTTGTATCATCTGAAAAATTAGCCACAATGCCCTCAGTTCGTTCATCTAGATAATTGATGTGTTAAGTGAACAGTTGTGTCCCAACACTGACCCCACAAGTCACCAGAAGCCAGACTGAAAAGAACCCTTTTGTCCTGACTCTCTGCCATCTGCCGGGTATCCTGATACATGATGAAGCCTCGTGCAGATCTGGTAGGAGCTTGATACACCATGAGACCACATATACGTCTGGCAGGAATAGGGTTCAGCATTCTGGTTATATTTCTTGATGATAGTGCTTTCTCTGGAACATATTTATGTGTCAAATTTATTTAGTGTTTTATTATGGAACACTGAGTTGTAAAGTGAGGCTGATAATGAGAGGAAGGATCAGGGCTAAATGTACAGGTCATAAATTGTCCTTCAAAGCAGATTAATGTGGGGAAAAAAAACCCAGGTCTGTGAATTTGGATCTTTAACACTGCACAGAACAAGTATTGTTCATTTCATTGGTTAACATAGAGCAGTAAGAAAGACCGTGCTGCTTCTCTCACTCAGTGAAAAACAACATTCCAAACAAGTGGTGTCTTGTCCTGCCAGGTGCATATGTGGTCCCGCAGCATATCAAGGATTGGGAAGAATTACTGGAACTCACCTAATGTAGGCGGAAACGCGGGAAATGTGACAGAGTACACCCAGTTCCGACCTGTCTCAATGTTCATCAACATAACAACAAGATCAGTATTTTACCTCGTGGGAGGGATTATTGTTTATGATCATGAAGCCTGGATAGATTGCTTCAGGGGCAGTCATAAACCAACAATGCCTGAATCTTTAAAATGAATATCTCTAAATTGGAACTTGTATCGAGAGATTTTCATTGACCCTGAATTAAAAGCACCATTAATTTTCACAGCTTCACTGTTTAACTTCACCAAACACAGACAGAGCTCTTGGTCTGCTTTTGCTGAGTTAAATTTTCAAACTTTTCTCTCTTGACCTGATTGTGTTCTTCACTGTACTGGAAATCTGTGAACTTTATAACAGTTACCGTCAGCTTTAAATAAAAAATGGCCATTGTCGTCTGTTTAAAGAGGATGTTCAGACTCTCCAGTGGTGAAGTGATCATCCAGAAACTCAAATTTAACTTTACCTTCAGCAAATCCTACAATTCATCATCCAGTCTCTCTCTAACTGCCGCAGCATGGGAACAGAAACAGACCATTCTCAAGCCCATCCCTCAATTTAACTAAAATATGCATGATCTGTTTCTTAATTCCATCTACTTGACTGAGAAAGGGAAAAGGTCCACATCTTGCAGTCAGAGTTAAGGAAACCTGAGGTTTTTTTTTACATCTCTTCACATGTACTTTTTTTATCTTTAGGGAATAAGGGAGATGGTGGAACAACGTTCAGTGTTGCGTGGGCTTGAACCCATAGCTCTGGCCCAGAAGTAGCGACACTACCCCAGACCACAAGGAACGGTATTTTAAAAGATACGCACTCAAAGATAGTACGCTCTAGATTGCTCCCAGTTCAACTTATTAGCATCATAGCAGTAGAATCAAGCCAGTTGTTACAGAGCTGGAGCATTGGTGCAGGGATGACGGATTCAGATTCACATGGTATTGGGATATGTTTGAGGGCATGAATGTTCTTTTCAAATTGAATAAGTTCCAGCTTAACAAAAGAGGGACGAATGTTTTTGTGGAAATGTTATCTAGGGCGGGTGTACATTACAAAAGAACAAACAAAACATGAGCAGAAATAGGCCATTCAGACCCTCAAGCCTGCTCCATCGTTTGATATGATCATGACTGATCTGTTTGTGTTTCAAGTTCAATATGCACGATAGAGATGGAAAAAAACAGTGAAGAATGATTTAATTCACCAATGATCAGAAACTCCGCATTTCCGTTGAGAACATTCTCCACTTTTGGGAATAAGTTTGGTTTTGTCCTGCACTGTGTGAGTCCTCTTTCCCTGTGGATACTCAGAATGTAGAGTCTCGGCTCTCCGAGCCTGTCTGGATTTGGGTTGTGAAGATCAACGGGACACAGGATTTCACTGGGTAGCTGATGTACAGAGGTGGTCGTAACACTCAGGAACTGCTTGATCCCAGAGCAAACAGATGGTGTGCTGATGGCGGAGGAAGAAATTATTTTACCTTTGTTCCTTCTTAATTTAATAACATGAACCAGCCAATTAATATATTTATTACAGAGTATCAGAGTCTGTGAACACCGTCACCACCATGTCTGGAAGTCGAAATGGGAGAAAATTCAACATATCTTCCAAGAGTGAGAATGGACAGCGGTAAGTTCAGAAAAATAATACTTCAACCAATTTAAATTGCGTTGATGAGTTGAGTCCAAAGATGTGCGGGTTAGATTGATTGGCCATGCTAAAGTTGCCCCTTAGTGTCCTGAGATGTGCAGCTTAGAGGAATTAGTGGGTAAATATATGGGGGTAGGGCCTGGGTGGGATTGTGGTCGGTACAGATTCGATGGGCCAAATGGCCTCTTTCTGTACTGTAGGGTTTCTATGATTCTATGATATGTGGTTAGAACCTGCAGGTAACAAAGGAAGAGAGCAGAGCAGGAAGTCAGTAGAAAGATAATAATGTGTGATCATCTGGAGGATTATTGCAGATGGAGGGAGTCACTGAATACTGAAACAATCCAGTAGACACCTGGTTTTGAGGATTGTGAGGTGGATAGCGACAGTGACACGGAGCCTGGTCTTGCTGAACAAAAATGCGACACCAGGGAACAGGAGGCCACCCAGGTGGGATAAGCATGAAGAACACGTGGGACACAGGAATAGGAGAGTGATAATGGTGAGAGAATCTATAGTCAGCGGGATAAACAGATTCCTCTATCACCCTGGCAGGTCCTGAAGTAGTCAGTTACCTCCCTGGTGCCGGAGGAAAAGGCATCCTGCAAGATTGGAATGATTTATGGGAAGGAAAGAAGAATATAAAATACCTAAAGTCAGAACCAAGAGCAGCAAAAGTCTGTTTATAGAGGGAACACTCGTTGTGGTGAATGTCGGATTGATTTCCACTGGGCCATTAGGGAGTTGGATATGAGGCAGGTGAATGTCCGGCTGCATGGCTGGAGCCGGAGAGAAAGGTTCTCATTCTTGGGCGCGCTACTGTGTTCAGGGGAAGGATATAAGTGAGCAGGAAATATCCAGATGCAAAATTAGAGAGTGAAATTCAATAAGCTATTGAGCAGGGACAGAAAGTAATTCCTACAGTACAGGAGCTGGCCACTCAGCCCATCAAGTCTGCACGGACTCTCCGACAGAACATCTTTACCCTCACATATTTCTTTTGCCCCATGTATTTACCTCACTAATCCTGATAACGTACACATCTTGGGACACTAAGGAATAATTTGGCATGGACATTCCCGCAGAACTTGAACATCTTTGGACTATGGAGGGAATCCGACGCACGCGGAGGTAACCCCATGAGACATTTGGAGCGTGCAAAAATCACCCAAGGCTAGAATTGAACCTGAGACCCTGGAGCTCTGTGGCAGCAGTGCTAACCACTGTGCCACCGTGCCGACCCACTGGGACTTCTTTCCCAAGCTTAGATTTCTAATTGTGGTCTAGATTTCATCACTGATTATAATAATATTGCATCCACCCTATTGCACACAATGTAGCCAAGCCTCGATTTCTTTACAAGGTACATTTGTTTAGCAATGGTTTGAGTTCTTACTTTTGAGATTCTGTAACCTCTCAGCTGCACATCCCTGGTTGTCTGTCTCAGAATGTTCAAAGGGAGGATGAGCTCCAGTCTGCGGTTCTCATGACCCCAGCATTTGTGTTTGGCAATTTCACTTGATCCATCCACAATGGTTCCTTGTGCTGCCCAATCATGTTGTCAATCTCATGATGTACCTTCGCTGTAATGGAAGGCTATTACCACAAAATAAGGAATGAGCATTTGAAACAGTCAAAAATAAAGTAAATTGATCATAAACAGAAAATAAGGTGAAAAGGCTGGTGGAAACAAATTTAATGGTAACATTCACAAAGGAATTAGCTAAATATTTAAATGGAAAAAGATCAGGCTATGGAGAAAAAGCTGTATCAAGGACAGCCTAGGAATGATGGGCTGAATGGACTCTATCTGTATGTGATTCTATGTGAATCTGCAATTTATTTCAAACACATTCTGAAATTTAGAAATATGAGTGATGTAATCAAATATCTAAAATGCAGAAGTGGCTGAGTGAAATGATTCTGATCGAAGGGATTTTCAGGGGAAAGAAAAGTGTTTGTGTATTCTCGGATAAGTCAGGAACAGAAACAAACTTCATTCAACACCTTTCACAATTTAAATTCTCCCAGGGCGTTTCACAGGAGAGTTAACAAACATAATTTGATACTGACTCCCACAGAGAGATATCAGGACAGCGACTAAAATCCTAGGCACAGAGCCAGGCTTTAAAGAGGAGGTGGAGTTGGTTACAACATAAGAGTGTTCCGGAAAGCTGTCTTCAGATACAATCCACATATACACAGTTCAGCAATAAGAAGGGAAATGTAACAATATTTGGTGTTTTTTGCAGGTCAGCAAGTGGGGCTGAGGTGAGCTGGATGTGGAAATAGGGAAACGCAGTTACAGAGGATGTAGTTTTGCGAAGGTATAAAATATTTGTTTTTGATTTTAAAATTGATGATGGAAGTGAAAATGTTGGTGTAATACAGGAGGATGTGAGACCATAGTTGGATACCACTGAAGAGGTTCAATCTGAACAAAATAATCAAGGGAGAAAAGTCACTGAATATAGAATATAGAACAGTACAGCACAGTACAGGCCCTTCGGCCCACGATGTTGTGCCGAGCTTTGTCCGAAACCAAGATCAAACTATCCCACTCCCTATCATTCTAGTGTGCTCCATCTGCCTATCCAATAACCGCTTGAAAGTTCCTAAAGTGTCCGACTCCACTATCACAGCAGGCAGTCCATTCCACACCCCAACCACTCTCTGAGTAAAGAGACTGTGTCCAGAGACGTTGCACCTCAGATTGTTCAAGGAAGTCACAGAGTAGATAGGAGGGACGAGGATGACAATATTTCAATCCTCATTTAATATCAGAAACGTACAGATGGACAGAAGGAGCCTAGAGACGATATGAAGGAGATGCAGCAAATTTGCAATTCAGGTTTTTCTGTTGAAATTGCAACTATTGAATGTGTTGCGAGACAGGATTTAAAAATGAATTGTTTGTATTTAAATCTGTTAAGTGATAAACATGTTTTGAAACTGATTCAATTTCGCATTTTCTTGGTCAGTAGTTTTCAGCCAGAGGGTGGAGATGACAAATCTTAGATTACAAAGATCAACTAAAAGTTAATAAACTGCAAACTGCTTAAAGAACAACAGGAACAACCTCAGGACTGGTGGCAAAGAGTTTACAAGGAAAGGACTGGGGGGCTGCACACAGAAGCAGAGAATTTGTGGATAAATGTACAGTTAATCGAGATTCCCAGCCTGTATTCAGCAACTTTCTTTAATCTGTCTTTTAAAAGCTGATTTTCCCTTGTGTTGAATAGTCATTCATTTTTATTGTGTCTGAGGAATCGTGTTTCCTTTCTTGTCCTTTTAAATAGCACAGAACCACATCTTAAAGAGGAGGTGGAGAGGTTTACAACATAAGGGTGTTCCAGGAAGTGACCGGAATTTTCCACCCGGTGACGCCAGAGGGATTCTCCAGTCTCACTGCAGTGAATGGTGATTCGGCTGAGCATCAAATTATCCGTCCTCGTTTGCAGCGGTGGTGGGGCATGAACGGCTGTGCTATAGTTAAAGTGGAAAAGTCACTGAATCCAGCGACATTGCATCTCAGGCTTTTCAAGGAAGTCACAGATAAGTTGGAGGATCTACGATCACAATGTTTCAATTCGCATTTAATATCAGAAATATGTAGGTGGACTGAAGCAGTTTAAACAAGAGACAGAAGAAAATCAGCATATTTTTTAACTGTTTCGGTTCTGCATTTTTTAATTAAACAGAAGTTTCCAGTCAGAGAGTGGAGATGTGAGAAAAATCTCAGATTACAAACATCAACTCCAATTGTTAAACCGTGAAATGCTGGAAGAAAACCAGGAACAGCAGCAGGATCGGTGGCAACACGTTTACAAGGACAGAACTGAGAGCCTACACACAAGCGGAGAATCTGTGGATAAAGATAAGATTAATATTGATTCCCAGCCTGTATTCAGCATCTGTCAGTCACCTGCCATTTAAAAGCTGATTTTTCCCTTGTTTTGAACACTCAATCATTTTCTTTGTGTCTGAGGAATCGTGTTTAATTCATTGTCCTTTATAAATAGTTGTGCAAACTCTCACAGTCCACCTACATATTACTTGTTGTCTTTCAATCTCACATTCTACTCGTTCCCATGTAATTAATTGTTTATAAAGTACTATCATGTATGATAGTCACTAGGAACAGTAAGGGTGTGATTTTCCTGGGAATCTTTGTTGTCCCAAAATGATTAAAATGCAAGATCTGCAGAGACTGAAGAAATGCCACGAACTGCTGTGTCTTTCTTTGTCATTTCTGCCAATCTTGTTTCTCAATTTGCAGCAATCGTTCAGATGAACCAGACAGATTACCCTCCCTGAAAGGTTACATCTGCTCAGAAATTCTGTTACTGCTCAGGTGACACACACTAGACAACAACAATTTGCATTGAAATAGTTCCTTTCATGTCATACAATGCGCAGAGATCCGTTATAGCAGTGCAATCAGACACGTTTGACACCAGCTGATGTAAGAAATCTTAGGGCAGGTGCATAAACACTTGGTCGAGGACATAAAAATTAGAAATGGCGTGAAGTTGTGAGGTGCAGATACTTAAGAAGTAAATTCAAGAGCTCAGGGCCCAGGCAGCTGAAGGCACGGCTTTTAATTGAGGGGCAAAAATAGTGGGCATGCAGAAGAAGCCAGAATTGGAGGAGCGCAGAGACCTTGAATTACTTTGGGCTCGCGAAGGTTACTGAGGTCGGGGGCACCATTGAGGGAAATTGAACGTGGGTGTGAGAAATTTAAAATCAAGATGCTGCGGGACTGGGTCCCAGTGTCAGTCAGTGAACCCCGGGTGAAAGGTCACCAGCAGTGAGTGGAAATGATTTTGTTACAAAATAACAATGAGTGTGGAGAAACAAATTCCTCCCTGTTCAAGAATAGTTTTTATTTAGCACTTAAGAGAGAGTAAACACAGAAAAACAACAGACACTGGCTATGAGGTGTTCGTCTAAAACAACATGGATGGAGTGGAGCTTCTGAAATGCAAGGATTCATTTGCAGAGATCGGTCCCTTCTATTGAACTGGATGTGAGAGAGCGCTGACTGAATTGTTTGTAAGTAAACTTGTTCACAGTTGAAAGAACTTCACATTTTTGCAAGGGACAGAGTGATATGAATTGGAGTTTTCCCACATTGCAGTTCATATGGAGCTGCTCCCTGGATCTTCCTCTGGGTTTTATCACAACACGTACTGCAGCTTTTGGGGAAGGTTTCATTTGTGAAGTGACAGGAAGCCAGGTTCAGTAACTGTGCGAACTCGACCCACAGAGTTTCAATGCACCCATCCCTTCTTCCTCAGTAGTCAGCCAGGCAGTATGGCACAGTGGTGAGCACTGCTGCCTCATGGCACGAGGGACGCGGGTTTGATTCCGGCCTCGTGTGCCTGCCTGTCTGAAGTTTCAACATTCTCCCCGCATCTGCGTGGGTTTCCTCCAGGTGCTCCAGTTTCATCCCACAGTCCAAAGACGAGCAGACAAAGTGGGTTGACCATGCTAAATTGAGCCTTAGTGTCACACAATGTCTCGGTTAGGGGAATTAGCAGGGTAAATATGTGGGGTTGCAGGATAATGTTCTGTCAAAGAGTTGGTTGATGGAGTCAGTGAGATCAGACAATGTGTAACCCGGGGAGGATGGAGCCAGTGAGAAAAGACAGTGTGTAACCCGGGGAGGATGGAGTCAGTGAGATCAGACAGTGTGTAACCCGGGGAGGATGGAGTCAGTGAGACCAGACAGTGTGTAACCCGGGGAGAGTGGAGTCAGTGAGATCAGACAGTGTGTAACCCGGGAGGATGGAGTCAGTGAGGTCAGACAGTGTGTAACCCGGGGAGGATGGAGTCAGTGAGATCAGACAGTGTGTAACCCGGGGAGGATGGAGTCAGTGAGATCAGACAGTGTGTAACCCGGGGAGGATGGAGTCAGTGAGTCCAGACAGTGTGTAACCCGGGGAGGATGGAGTCAGTGAGATCAGACAGTGTGTAACCCGGGGAGGATGGAGTCAGTGAGATCAGACAGTGTGTAACCCGGGGAGGATGGAGCCAGTGAGATCAGACAGTGTGTAACCCGGGGAGGATGGAGTCAGTGAGATCAGACAGTGTGTAACCCGGGGAGGATGGAGTCAGTGAGATCAGACAGTGTGTAACCCGGAGAGGATGGAGTCAGTGAGATCAGACAGTGTGTAACCCGGAGAGGATGGAGTCAGTGAGATCAGACAGTGTGTAACCCGGGGAGGCTGGAGTCAGTGAGGTCAGACAGTGTGGATCCCGGGGGGGATGGAGTCAGTGAGATCAGACAGTGTGTAATCCGGGGAGGATGGAGTCAGTGAGATCAGACAGTGTGTAACCCGGGGAGGATGGAGTCAGTGAGATCAGACAGTGTGTAACCCGGGGAGGATGGAGTCAGTGAGATCAGACAGTGTGTAACCCGGGGAGGATGGAGTCAGTGAGATCAGACAGTGTGTAACCCGGGGAGGATGGAGTCAGTGAGATCCGACAGTGTGTAACCCGGGGAGAATGGAGTCAGTGAGATGAGAGAGAGAGAGAGAGTGTAAGCCAGGGAGGGTGGATGCAGAGAGATAAGACAGTGTGTAACCCAGAGAGGATGGACCCAGTGTGATCATTTGGTGTGGAATCTGGGGAGGATGGAGTCAGTGAGATGAGACTGCGTGTGACAAAGGGAGGATGGATTATGATCCAGTTATTAAATTAGTACCAGTTCTCAGCTTTGTTACAATGTACACTGTTATCAAGGAGTTGAAATGGCATTTTTGCTTCCATCACTTGTGTATGAACCTTGCTGATGACTCCAGTTTTATACTTCTGTGAAATGGATCGGTAATGAATTACTGTCACTCAGTGGAGCAGTGACAAGACTGTTTTATTTTCCATTGTGTTCCCCAACCTGGCGAGATTATAAGATCAGAATCAATCCCTGCTTCAGCTCAAGATCAAATGTCTTCTATTGGAGAGTATGACTGCACTGTAATATGGAATTTGAAATAGATAATTGTGCAATTGATTATTTTGTTAATCTGATCATTAGAATCTTTCTGACAAAGAGATCTTTGCACCTGGATTCATGCAGCGTCTGCAATTCTCCAGATGACACAACAGATAGATTTAATAGAGAGGGAATTGAGTCTGGACTGACCAGAGAGGTCGATGGGAAACGGAAAACAGTTATTAATAATTGCAAGTAAAAATCCGATTGGATCCTGGAAAGATGCTGCATTTTGTGATTTAAATATTTCTCGTGGCTATGTAGACATACGGAAGTGAATGACGATCTGGAGGAACAGCAGAGTCACAGATGAGGGAGCTCCTGAGTGCTGGAATTATCCTATCAATAGGTGATATTGGGAACTGCCTATATTTAGCTCATACAACTGAGCATCTTGTCTGGAACTGAGCATAATTTAAATTATAATGATTAAAAGCTGGTTATCGAGGGCTGACAGGGACTGTCAGTGGTCTCTGCCTGTGATGCTGCTGAAAGAAAACCAAGCCCAAAAGAAAAGTAACATTTGCTTTATGTCTGGGATTGGCTGGATGCATTTCAAATCAGAACACTCAGGTCTAGTAAAAACGAAATGCTTCGGCATCTGGAGAAGTGGAATAACAACAGAAAATGCTGGAAAACCTCAGCAGCTGTTGCAGCTTTTGTGGAGAGAGAAACTAAGATAACGGTGGGGTTCGAACCAACAGCCATGTTCGGCTCAAAATGTCTACACTGTTTTCTTTCCTCAGATGCTGGCAGACCTGCTGGGACTTTTCCAGCAACTTTTCTTTTTATTTCCAGAATTGAACAGAATTAGCAGTGATTGCGAGTTGCAAATAAACTCCCTGAAATATCAAATGTAAATTACATGGCTGTTCTGAGGAGTTCCTGGTTGGAATTTTACGTGGAATATTGTATTTATTACAGCGTATCAGAATCTGGGAACGTCTGTCACCACCATGACTGAAGGATCAGATCCAGCATCTTCAACAAGAATGAAAATGGATGCAGGTAATTTCAGAAAATAATTCAAACTGTAATTTCTGACATGATAAAGGTCCAGATTTGGAGCATGAATGTACAGCTCAATTAGGAAGTGAAAGGAGAAAATGGGCTGAGTAGGAAGACGAATAAGTGACAATCTAGAGGTTTATCCTAGTCACAGGTGGGAGGAGCTCATGAGTGCACTCTGGGGCGGCATGATGGCACAGTACTTAGCATTGTTGCCTCACAAGACCATTGATCAGGATTCAATTCCGGCCACTGAGTGGAGTTTGCACGTTCTCCCCATGTCTGCGTGGGTTTTCTCCGGGTGCTCCGGTTTCCTCCCAAAGTCCAAAAATGTATGGGTTAGGTTGATTGACCATGCTCAATTGCCCCTTAATGTCAGGGAGTTTATCAAGTTGAATATGTGGGGTTATGGGGATCGGTCCTGGGTGGAATTGTTGTTGGTACAGGCTCGGTGTTCTGATTGGCCTCTTTCTGCACTGTAGTGATTCTATGACCTTGCGGGACGTTTTGCTAGTATTTTTAGGAGGAGGTTAACCTAATTTGGCAGGGGGAGGGGCACAGACCGTTTGCAGAATAAGGGCATGGAATCATACAGCAAAATTAACAAGTCAGAGGGAGTGCAGCTCTATTAAGTTTCAAGCAGTAAGGCCTGGCTGGATTGCTTCTATTTTAACGCCAGTAGTATTGCAGGTAAAACGGTTGAGTTGAGGGGAATGATTGACACGGAAAAGAGTGATACCGTAGCCATTACAGAGATATGGCTGAAGAAGGACATAATTGGTTACCCAACATTCCTGGATATAGAATCTTCAGGCGAGACAGGGGAGGAGGTCTAAGGGGAGGAGACATTGCATTGTTAGTAAAGGAGTCAGTTATTTGTTGTAAGGAGAGATGCTAAATTGGACCGTGCATCCGATAAAGCCCGGATAGTTAGAGGGATATTGAGGAGCAAATATGTGCTCCGTTTGTGGTAGTGTGTAAAAACAAGAGCAATAGATTATTATATCAGGTGATTTCAACTTTCCCAAATTGAACTGGGATATGCATCATTTTAAGGGCTTGAAATGTGTACAGGAGAAGTTTTTAAATCAATTTGTGCAGGGTTCAACAAGGGAGGGAGCTGTGCTGGACCTGATTCTGGGGAATAAAGCCGGGCTGGTGGTTGAGGCGGTGGTGGGAGAGCATTTTAGTGATAGCAATCAAAACATGGTGCAATTTAACTTGTTATGGACAAGGAAATAGACAAGCTGCAAAAAAAATGTTGTGGATTGGGGGAGAGCAAATTTTCTTAAAAAGGATAGGATCTGGCCAAGGTAGACTGGGAACAGCTACTAATGGGAACATTTACAGAAGAGAAGTGAGGGGCATTCAAAAACGAAATGGTGAAAGTGTACATCCAGCATGTTTTCCCCAGGGTGATAGCAATAAAGAGCTCAGAGAACCATAGATGACTGGAGATATTCAGGATACAATGAGAAGGAAAATAAGTGTTATAAGAAGTACAAGGGTAGCAGATCAGTGGAGGCATTAGTGCTTTAGAGAAAGTTCAGAGTGGAGTTGAAGAAAACAATTAGGAATGCAAAGAAGGATATGAGAAAGCTCTGGCTGGTAACAGTACGGAAAATCCCAAGAAATTCTCTAAGTATATCAATGGGAAGAGGATAACCAGGGAAAGAGTAGGGCCCATTAGAGACGAAGGGGGCAATCTGTGGGTGGAGTCCGATGAAGTGATAGACTGTTGAATTAATACTTCACATCCGTCTTCACCCAAGAGAATGAAGACGGTGGTCTGGAATTCAAGCAGAGAGACTTCGAGGCTCTTCAGCAAATTGATATAGGAAAGGACAAGGTATTGGAGGTGTTGGCAGCGTTAAAAGTGGGTAAATTTCCAAGCCTAGATGAATTGTGCTCTCGACTGCTGTGGGAGGCAAGGGCGGAGATTGCAAGGGCTCTGAGATAAATTTTTCAATTCCCCTCTGAACACTGGGCAGGTGCCAAATGAAATGTTGAAGGGATAATCCAGGGAAGTACAGACCAGTGAGCCTCACGTCAGTGACGGGAAAATACTAGAGGAACGCCTGAAGGTGAACATCAGGCTTGCAAAGCCTGATCAGAAATAGTCAGCATGGTTTCGACAGAGGGAGGTCACGCCTAAACAAATTCGTTTTTTTTGAAGAGGTGACGAGGTGTGTAGACAAGTGTAGTACAGTCAATGTAGTTTATATGGTTTTCAGAAAAGCCTTTAAGAAGGTCCCGCATGGGAGACTTGTACAGAAGGTCAATTCACATGGGATACAGGATATTTTGATAAAGTAGATTCAAAATTGGCTCAGTCATAGGAGACAGAGGATGATGACAGAGGCTGCTATAATGACTGGAAGCGAGGTTCCAGTGGTATACCACAGGGATCTGTGTTGGGCCTCCAATTATTCATCATTTGTATAAATTACATTGATGAATATGTGAGGGGTAGGATTAGTAAGTTTGTGGATGCGACAAAAGATTGGATGCATGGTTAATAGTGAGGCGGAGTGCCTTGGGCAACAAGAAGATATCGACAGAATGGTCAAATGGGCAGATAAGTGGCAGGTGGAATTTATTCTGAAAAGTATGGGGTGACACATATTGGAAGGAGTAATTTGACAAAAAGTATTCAATGAATGGTAGGACACTGTAATGTTAGAATAGAATCGTAGAATCCCTACAGTACAGAAGGAGGCCATTTGACCCATCGAGACTGCACCGACCACTATCCCATCCAGGCCCTATCCTCAGAACCACATAACCCCATGCATTTACCCCAGCTAGTCTTCCTGACACTAAGGGGCAAATTAGCATGGCCAATCCACCTAACCTGCACATCTTTGGATGTTTTGTGAAACAAAGGGACCTTGGCGTGTTTGTCCACAAAGAGATCTCTGAAGGCGGAAGGGTATGTTAGTAGAATGGTGAAAAGGGCAGATGGGAAACTTGACTTTATCAATCAGGGCTTATATTAGAAAATCAGCGAAGTCGTGTTGGAATTGTTGAATTTTGGTGAGGCCACAGCTGGAGGACTCTGTGCAGTTATGGTCGCCACAGTAAAGGAAGGATGTGATTGTACTGGATTGGTTGCAGAGTAGATTTACCAGGATGCTGCATGGGATGGAACATTTAAATTATGAAGCGAGATTGGATCAGCTTGGTTGTTTTCGTTGGAGCAGAGAAGACTGAGGGGCGTCCTGATCGAGGTGTACAGGATTGAGAGAAATTGACAGAATGGACAAAGGAGAAACTATTCCCCTTCGTTGAAGGGCCAGGCACCAGGGGGCACAGGTTCAAGATGAGGGCAGGAGGTTTGGGGGGATGCAAGGAAAAACCTTTTTATCCACACGGTGGTGACGGTCTGGAATTTGTTGCCCGGGAGGGTGGTGGAGTCAGGTTGCCTCACATCCTTTAAAAAGTATCTGGATGAGCACTGGATTGCACATCATAACATTCAGGGTTATGGGCCAAGTGCTGGCAGATCCATTAGGTGGGACTTCGGGTGTTTCTAATGTATCAGTGGAGACTCGATGGGCCGAAGAGCCTCTTCTGCGCTGTATGATTCTATCATACTGGAATAATCCATTAGATAGCTGGTATTGGGAACTATATTCAAGACAACGAATGGCGGCAGAGTTTTCCTGAACAACAATGTGTTAAGATCCCAGCTGATGCTACCACTGAACAAGGCAAATCCCAGGATGGAACCTGGCTTAATTGATCCTAACTTTTATTATTTATTCAGGAATCGTTTGTTTACTTTGGATGGCAAATACTGAACAGAGTCACTGACTCCATCCTCCCCGGGTTACATACTGTCTGATCTCACTGACTCCATCCTCCCCGGGTTACACACTGTCTGATCTTACTGACTCCATCCTCCCCGGGTTACACACTGTCTGATCTCACTGACTCCATCCTCCCCGGGTTACACACTGTCTGATCTCACTGACTCCATCCTCCCCGGGTTACATGCTGTCTGATCTCACTGACTCCATCCTCCCCGGGTTACACACTGTCTGATCTCACTGACTCCATCCTCCCCGGGTTACACACTGTCCGATCTCACTGACTCCATCCTCCCCGGGTTACACACTGTCTGATCTCACTGACTCCATCCTCCCCGGGTTACACGCTGTTTGATCTCACTGACTCCATCCTCCCCGGGTTACACACTGTCTGATCTCACCGACTCCATCCTCCCCGGATTACACACTGTCTGATCTCACTGACTCCATCCTCCCCGGGTTACACACTATCTGATCTCACTGACTCCATCCTCCCCGGGTTACACACTGTCTGATCTCACTGACTCCATCCTCCCCGGGTTACACACTGTCTGATCTCACTGACTCCATCCTCCCCGGGTTATACACTGTCTGATCTCACTGACTCCATCCTCCCCGGGTTACACACCGTCTGATCTCACTGACTCCATCTACCCCGGGTTACACACCGTCTGATCTCACTGACTCCATCTACCCCGGGTTACACACTGTCTGATCTCACTGACTCCATTTTCCCCGGGTTACACACTGTCTGATCTCACTGACTCCATCCTCCCCGGGTTACACGCTGTTTGATCTCACTGACTCCATCCTCCCCGGGTTACAGACTGTCTGATCTCACCGACTCCATCCTCCCCGGATTACACACTGTCTGATCTCACTGACTCCATCCTCCCCAGGTTACACACTGTCTGATCTCACTGACTCCATCCTCCCCGGGTTACACACTATCTGATCTCACTGACTCCATCCTCCCCGGGTTACACACTGTCTGATCTCACTGACTCCATCCTCCCCGGGTTACACACTGTCTGATCTCACTGACTCCATCCTCCCCGGGTTACACACTGTCTGATCTCACTGACTCCATCCCCGGATTACACACTATCTGATCTCACTGACTCCATCCTCCCCGGGTTACACACTGTCTGATCTCACTGATTCCATAATCCCCGGGTTAACACTGGCTGATCTCACTGGTGAAGTTTCAACAGAAGAGTAAAATGTTTATTAAGCAAGGAAAGAAAAACTACTTCACTCCAACTATACCTTTCCAGGTATATATACAAAATTATAATAGAACATTTTATAGAATCCATTTTACACTCTTATGTTCTCGATAAGTAAACAATACATGTAAATCAGTCGGCAAATTGTGGGCAGACACACCACACTCTGTAGCCAAGAGACAGTTTCAAGCCAAGTAAACTCTGTGGATTTTCTTCTATCAATACCCCCATTCCCAATGCTTGTCACACTGAGCCAACTGGTCTCACTGGCATTCTGTTTACCATATGAGTGATTCTAATCTTTGCTGTTGAAGGATATGCTTTGGAATCTTCTTCAATTTATGTTTTCTCTTGAATGTCGTCACCAAAGATACACTGCCAGGACTTCAGCCTCTCTTTTTGATGTTCATCTGCCTTGGATCACCACATAGATTCAAGATTCACTTGCCACAGACTCTCTGTGGCCCGTTGCCATGCGAAGAGAAAACAATTGCTTTGTAGGCCGTCATTAAAGTGTCACCAGCTTCTGATTACATCCGAGGTCTGGATTCTTGTAACATGAATCAAAGAACAGAAGAACATAAGAACTGGGAGCAGGAGGAGGCCATCTGTTCCCTCAAGCCTGCTCCGCCATTCACTAAGATCGTGGCTGATCTTTTTGTGGACTCAGCTCCACTTACGCGGCCGCTCACCATAGCCCTTAATTCCTTTACTGTTCAAAAATCTATCTATCCTTGCCTTAAAAACATTCAATGAGTTAGCCGCAACTGCTTCACTGGGCAGGGCATTCCACAGATTCACAACCCTTTGTGTGAAGAAGTTCCTCCTCAACTCAGTCCTAAATCTGCTTCCCCTTATTATGAGGCCATGTCCCCTAGTTCTAGTTTCACCTGCCAGTGGAAACAACTTCTCTGCTTCTATATTATCTATTCCCTTCATATTCATATATGTTTCTATAAGATCTCCCCTCATTCTTCTGAATTCCAATGAGTATAGCCACAGTCTACTCAGTCTCTCCTCATAAGCCAACCCTCTCAACTCTGGAATCAACCTAGTGAATCTCCTCTGCACCCCATCAAGTGCCAGTGAATCATTTCTCAATTAAGGAGACCAAAACTGTACACTGTATTCCAGTTGTGGCCTCACCAGCACCTTATACAGCTGAAACATAATCTCGCTGTTTTTAAACTCCATCCCTCTAGCAATGAAGGACAAAATTCCATTTGCCTTATTTAATTACCTGCTGCACCTGCAAACCAACTCCCTGTGATTCTTGCACAAGGACACCCAGGTCCCTCTGCACAGCAGCATGCTGCAATGATTTACCATTTAAATAATAGTCCATTTTGCTGTTATTCCTAACAAAATGGATGACCTCACATTTACCAACATTGTACTCCATCTGCCAAACCCTCGCCTACTCTCTTAGACTATCTATATCGCCTTGCTGACTTTCAGCATCCTCTGCACATTTTGCTTTGCGACTCATCTTAGTGTCATCTGTAAATTTTGGCACACTATATTTGTCCCCAACTCCTAATCATCTATGTAAATCGTAAACAATTGTGGTCCCAACAGTGATCCCTGAGGCACATCACTAGTCACTGATCGCCAACCAGAAAAACACCGATTTATCCGCACTCTTTGCTTTCTGTTAGTTGACCAATCCTCTATCCATGCTAATACATTACCCGTAACACTGTGCACCTTTATCTTATGTAGCAGTCTTTGGTGTGGCATCTTGTCAAATGCTTTCTGGAAATCCAGATACACCACATCCACAGGTTCACTATTGTCCACTGCACATGTAATGTTCTCAAAGAATTCCACCAAATTAGTCAAACATGACCTTCCCTTCATGAACCCATGCTGTGTCTTACCAATGGGATAATTTATATCCAGATATCTCGCTGTTTCTTCCTTGATGATAGATTGAAGCATTTTCCCGACTACAGAAGTTAAGCTAACCGGCCTATAGTTACCCGCCTTTTGTCTACCTCCTTTTTTAAACAGTGGCGTCACATTTGCTGTTTTCCAATCTGCGGGAAGCACCCCAGAGTCCAGCGAATTTTGGTAAATTACGACTAGTGCATTTGCTATTTCTCCCGCCATCTCTTTTAGTACCCTGGGATCCATTTCATCAGGTGCAGGAGACTTGTCTACGTTTAGCCCCATTAACTTACCCAACACTACCTCTTTCGTGATAATAATAGTTTCTAGGTGCTCACCTCCAATAGCCTTCCTGTCATCAATTTTTGGCATTTTATTTGTATCTTCCACTGTGAAAACCTTCACAAAATATCTGTTCAATGCCTCAGCCATTTTCTCATTTCCAGTTATTACATCCCCCTTCTCATCCTCCAAAGGACCAGTGTTTACTTTAGCCACTCTTTTTCGTTTTATATATTTGTAGAAACGTTTGCTTTCTCTTTTTATATTCTGAGCTAGTTGATTCTCATAATCCATCTTACTTTTCTTTATAGTTTTTTTCGTGGCTTTCTGTTGACCTTTAAAGATTCCCCAATCCTCTCGGTTCCCACTAATCTTTGCCACTTTGGATGTATTTTCTTTCAATTTGAGACCCTCCTTTATTTCCTTACATATCCATTACGGATTATCTCTTTTTCTAAAGTCCTTCCTTATCACTGGTATATAAGTTTGCTGAGCACTCTGAAAGATCGCTTTGAAAGTCCTCCACTGTTCTTCAATTGTCCCACCATAAAGTTTTTTCCCCCAGTATACCTTAGCCAACGCCTCCCTCATCCCTTCATAGTCTCCTTTGTTTAAGCACATGACACTGGTATTGGATTTTACTTTCTCACACTAAAATCAGCTTCGTGCAGTTGTTTATATCTCTTGGAAGTTTCACTGCACCTTGTTATAACAACACTGAACATGACTTTGTTTCGATTCCTGCTGTTTGAGGCACAATGGCTGGCACTGCTGCTTCACAGCGTCAGTGTCCCGGGTTCGATTACAGCCCTGGGTGACTGTCTGTGTGGTGTCGTCGCAATATCCTCCTGTCTTCTGCGTGGGTTTCCTCCGGGTGCTCCAGTTTCCTCCAACACTCAAAATAAGTGCAGGGTAGGTGCGTTGGTCGTGCTAAAATTCCCCCTAAGGTTAGGGTGGGATGCTCTGTCGGACAGGGGGGTGCAGAATCAATGGACCGAATGGCCTTCTTATGCACTATAGGAATTCCATGTTTCTTTGTTCCTTTGACTCGACAGTACCCCTGGAATTTTATTTTGATCTATTCCCTTGTTTCTAATGAAATTCTTGTTCTTTTGCAAATTGGGAACAGCCCCCCTGCTATTTCTATTCATGTTTCCCCTGTTCTGACAGTTTACTTGAGCGCAGCTGACTTTTGAAAAACAAATCCGTTTAAAATATCTACCCGTGAATATCCAGCACAATCATATTCAGACTTCTATCCCCAGCCACATTTTGTCAACTTTGTTTCAGCCCAAACAGTTCATCCTGCCCTCGGCCCAGAGTATAGCCAAAACAAAGGCTTACTGGCAAGTCAGCCTGCCCGCCAAATGTAAAAGCAGACGAGCTATGTCAAATTGTATTCTTTTCGCCCCTTAATTGACTGAATTGACAGCTTGATATGAGGCAAGAATCAAGTGTGCCTGCCATTGTAATATTGGCCACGATTCTCCCAAAAGCACTGAATTGGCGGGAAAACTGTTCGAAATCCCGACTGTTTTGTCAGTTCAACTTCTCACTTGAATCTCCCTACTCCGTGCACTGCATAGGTCCCAATCATGAATCTCATTCAAAACCCAAGTGGCGGGGCTTATTCGTGCCGGAGTCTGACAGTTCTGGAACTCTGCGCATGCGCAATGGCCTTATCTGTCAGACTCCCCGTTTGCTGGCCAGCCTGGGACCCCTGCAGTGCTGCCCCTCCAGTCCACGCCCCCGGTCCGATCTCAGCCCCACCACAATTCCTGGGTCAGCACTGACCTCCCCGCCACATTGCACCCGGTTGTCCAGCCCACACCCCAGCAGTGGTGATCCCCCACCCCTCTCAGACTCGCAGACCCCCCCCCCCCTCCCCCACGCTGACCACCCCCTAAGGTCAGGCAGCACCCCCACCATCCCGCCCCAATCTCTGCCCTCCCTCGATCCCAGACTGTTCGCCATGCAGAGTGGCAGTGGGACACCCCACCCCAACGATTGCCCCATAGGCCCTCCCACAATAGGCGCCGCCCCCTTGGCACTGCCCAATGCCCGGTGGGCAATGCCTTGGTGCCCCCTTGGAATGGGCACTTTGTAGCTTGGGCAGTACCAGGGGTACAGGCACTGCCAGGATGCCCATGCCCAGGGGGCACAACCCTCCGGAGCCCGACCCACTGCGGGCCCCGATTGCCCCCACCATTCATTCCGGCGGTGTCTCCCACCAGTTCCCCAAACGTGGGGAGCTACTCTAAACCACGCTGCAAATAAGTACTCCTGGCGGGGTGGGAGATTCAATCGGGACCGTAAGATCCTGATAATGAAAGGTAAAAGACGTTTGAAACATACTAAAAACAAATTCAAATTACTTACCTGCCTTCCCATCGGTTTCCAGCGTGGTCAGACCGGCGACTGTTTGCCGGCTCTTGGAGATGTGCATGTGTTCCCGGCACAGGCGCAAATCCCGGAAAAAGGCCGGCGACGCGCATGTCCTACCACGACCCATCAGAAAAGTTGTGGGTCGGGATGGGAAAAACGTGGCCGTTGCCGGAGGGAGCAACGATGTTGAAATCCGCACCCGGCATCTCCCATGATTTCACGCGTGTCTAAGTCAGACATGTACCCACCCGGTCAATGTAAAATTCTGGTCAATGTTCTTGGATCATTAAAGTGCGATCAGGGAACAAAGAGGGGGCAACCACCATGGTCTGAATCTACCATTAACAACGCTTTTACAGAGAAGGTGAATGGAACAGTGTGAAGGATACCAGCTGATGTGACTGGAGAATGGGAAATATCCAGAATTGAGACGATAAGCAATATTAACCACATGATTGAAATATAAACTGTTGGTATTAATTTACCACATGATTGTGCTCTGTAACATTGAAGAAACAGTGATATATTTGGCTATTTGGAAGCTCTGTCACTCAGAGTGGAAATTGGAGATGATGGTGTCCCCATGTTTTCCCCACTTGTCCTGGATAGGAGGATCTGTTAACTATGAGGCGGCTAGTTTTCCGATGGATTTGATTAAAATAGTCCTCTTAACCACTGCGGAAAGCAAGAAATTTCAGGAACACTGAAATTAAACAACCAAAGAATCCATTGAATCCCCAGAGTGCAGAAGGAGGCCATTCATCCCATCGAGTCTGCACCAACTCTCTAAAAAAGCATTTTTGCCAAGACCACACCGCCACCCTGTGCACAAAACTTGCGCGTTTACCATGGATTATCCGCCTAACCTACACATCTTGGGACAACATGGGTTAAGTTATCATGGTCAGGCCATCTAACCTGCACATATTTGGAGTGTGGGAGGAAACTGGAGCACACGGAGGAAAGCAACTTAGACATGGGGAGAACATTCAAGTACCATGCTGACAGTTATTCAAGGCCAGGATTCAACCTGGCGCTGTGAGGCAGCAGTGCTGAGACAAAATGTTTCCCAGCGATACATTAAAATAGAATCTATCTGAAATCAATAAACTGAAGCTAGTTTGTGTGACAATTGTACGTTTTTAATGAATTAGCTATACAGATTAATGCAAAGTAGCACATGTATTTTATCTGGCTTTCCACACACTGTCTCTGGTTCTGCCAATCTCCTGTCTTCCCATCTCTGGAAGTGGCCCAGCAGTGAACAGCAGTCCCTGCATGGGGAGTGGCAGGGAGATTGTGAGGAGAACATTGAATGAAGTGGGGATATGGTAAGGATAGTGGTTTAAGCGAGCAGAGTGGGTGGAGGAAGTGAAACGGGGAGTGGGAGAAACAGCTGTCAGTAAACCATTTGAAAATCTAATGAAACTCCTATGTGAACATTTGTCTACCAATTACCAGTTGTTGATGCAGCATTGAGACGGGACAGTGCCGGCATTGGGATTCTCCAGGTTAGCTTTGATCCAGGGAACTCCCTGGGATGTCAATCAGCCGTGCTCCTCTAGTGTTGGAGCAATGCAAATCAACTCAGCTTTCATAACCTGGTTCACAGGAGGATTTGGTTGTTTGGAATGAAAGGCAATGCAACCGTCTGGGTAGAAAATTGATAATGTGTTTGTATTGCTTTGCTTTCACAGATCCAAACTCTACACTCACTGAGTTCTTCACAAATTGCAATGATTACCAGTTGTTCCAATTAACCAAATTTTACCGGGATAGACTGGAACAGGCGATTGAAGAAGGGGTGGAGGGTCTGGCTCTCATGTTAATAGGCGAGGACCATTTCAGTGGACAAGAATATCAGGTAAGATGTATTTATCTATTCACACATCACAAAACCGACAGAATAGAAACAAACAAATAGCGTGAAAGATATCCCTCAGTCTGTCTATTTCACCTCCTTACATTTTGTCTTTCACATGATGTACTGAAAATTGAATTGGAGACTAATCATAGCAATCAGTGGTTCTACAGCAGTCCCATGTTTGGAATGAGACAAACCCCAGTGTTTCAGACGTTTGGAGCCATAAAAAGGCCAGAATTATTTTGAAATATGCGAGGTCCCACTGACAGGAACCTTGTTTCAGCAGATGGCGGGAACCCAGTAACCAGCTGTCCTTATTAAATATGGCAGCCTGTACCCAAACCTGTCAGTCTCGTCAGATAGGTGGTAGCGCAGCAGCAGCATCATAAATAGTGGCTACTGCTGGAGCTGCACCAGGAGGATGAGTGCAGATCAATGGCAATGAGCCCTGAAATTCAGAAAAGTTGGGTTTGGGGGCCAGAGAGAGACCAGATCCCAGAAAGACAGGGTTCCTTTGAGGGCAGGCAGCACCGATGCCTTGGCATATCCATTACCTGGGGCGATAGGCCCGTCCATGCATTATCCAAAAAAGAGGCCGAGAATCCACTTGAAGGCCACAATGTGTAATGCCATTAATTGCCTTCCTCCTCCATTATGCCAGCCTTCCCGCCTCACAGCCCGTCTCCAAATGGCCTGTAAAAATCTATCCATAGAAACTTCATTCCCCAAATATCCTCAATAGTCACTGGTTAAATTATAGATATGTTATTATCTGAAATGAATCTAGCTCACTTACTTTGGAGTTACTGTCATTCGGTCTCATGAAGGATTTTCTTCCACAATTGGCCACTTGCTTATGAGATGTTGGAATAGATTTTCCAAAAAGAAAATAAATGTGTAGCCAATGTGTAGCCGCTGGGGGCAAAAACCTGAGCCAATGCTGATTGGGTAGACCATAGGGCCCCGGACATTATTTATTAACAACAGCCAATTAAGAAGCCATCGTCTGGACTTCTATCCAACTAAGAACAGTGATTCGCCTCCCAGAGCTGATGACTTAATCAATGGATCATTCGCACTACAAGCTCAGTAATGTCAGCGTTGGAAGTAAACCCTGCTGAGGCTGCAGGAAAAAGGAGATGACAACTTCATGCTGAGCTTCCCTTGAAGACACGGTTCCTTTTATTCAGCCGTGCCAGGGCAGGACAGGCAGGTCCCAATAATTAGTGGGTTCACCTTCATCGCTGATCATAGCTGCAAGAGATGGCCATTGCCGCCAGGGTCCTTCCATGGACCAAGGGCGGCACGGTAGCACAGTGGTTAGCACTGCTGCTTCACAGCTCCAGGGACCTGTGTTCGATTCCCGGCTTGGGTCACTATCTGTGTGGAGTTTGCACCTTCTCCTCGTGTCTGCGTGGGTTTCCTCCGGGTGCTCCGGTTTCCTCCCACAGTCCAAAGATGTGCGGGGTAGGTTGATTGGCCATGCTAAAAATTGCCCCTTAGTGTCTTGGGATGCGTAGATTAGAGGGATTAGCGGGTAAAATATGTAGGGATATGGGGGTAGGGCCTGGGTGGGATTGTGGTCGGTGCAGACTCGATGGGCCGAATGGCCTCTTTCTGTACTGTAGGGATTCTATGATTCTATGAAGGAGCTTCCATAAAGGACACCCTCTCCTAACAACCAAAACGTAGCTGAAAGTCGCCACACAAAGAGGCATTGCCCAACTATCATAAAGTGCCTATGGGACAGGAAGTAAGCTTCATATGGACATTTCATAGTTATAATGGGATGCCTGTGTGGGGGCCACACCACAGAGATTACGACCTCTTCTAAGGTACCATAATCCTGTCACATGCTGCTCAATTTGTCAAAATGCGATAAATAATGAGTACAGAAATAAACAACCATTCCAAGGCTGATCCTGCATTTACCTTCTCCTACAGCGATCATATATTCCAACCTGAACCTCATGCTTACTATCTGTTAGTTATTATCCCATCCAGTTGGACCAGTCCTGCTTCCTGCTATCCTTTGCAATTAATTTATTATCCAATATAGCAAATAAATAAACGGTTGCATCACAATAATGATTTATTTTATCCACTTTCTACTTTAAAACATATCCAGTCTGACCCACAAGACTGTCAGAAAAGAAGAAATTGTGTCTTTGAAACCACATGTGACACTGAATATATGGGAACTGACAGTGATGAGGATAAGGACCAGGAAGGCATTGTTTTTCTGGCAGAAAAGTTGTGTCCCATAATGAGCGTCCTGATGATAGACTCTTTCAACTGTGCTGTTTTAGATAGAGGATGTACATCCACCATCTGCAGCCAAGATTGGCTAGATTGTTAGTTAGGGTCTCTTGATCATGAGTACCTAAATAAAATAAAAGAACATGGTCGTTCCACCTGCTTTAGATTTGGAGATGGCAACACTCTAACGTCCTCCAAAAAGGTGATACTTCCCTGTAGGATTGCGGGAACCTGTTTATTTATACGTACTGATCTAGTTTCCAGTGATATACCTTTGTTGTTAAGCAGCTCTGATGAAGAAAGCTCAGATGGACATCAATTTGAAAGAGGATAAAGCTGTGGTATTTGGGAAAACTGTGGACATACATTTTACAAGATCTGGCCATTATTGTCTTCCTTTAAGTGAACTGAAATTATCAGACCAAAAGATTCATGAGGCATTAGTTCGCTAACAGACAAGAGTATGATCGACAAAAAGAAGATTATTCTGAAACTCCATAATCAGTTTATCATCCAGCACCACACAGACTGAGAGCGCTGCTACAGGGTGCAGGTGTACTGGACAAAGGACACCTCATAGAACAAATATCAGCCCAGTGTGAAAGTTGCATAAAATATAGAAGGACACCCCCACATCCAATCGTGAATCTACCATTAGCACGAGATTGCAATGATGAAGTGGCGATGGATCTAAAGATATGGGACCAGGACAAAGGCATTTAATATTGCGCTTTGTGAACATGGCTACCTGGTTTAGCATATCCACGGTGATTTACAGCAAAGATAAAAAGATCATTATAGATAACATTATGACCCATTGGATTGGAACAGGATTGGGGGCACCGTCTAATTTTCCGATGGACAATTCACAAATGATGAGTTTCAAGATATGTGCAAATATTTAAATATTGTAATAATGCACACTACAGCAGAGAGCTCATTCAGAAATGGCCTCTGTGAAAGGAATCACGCAGTTATAGATGGCATGTTGCATAACATTTTGGCTGATCAACCGGGCTGTAAATTGCAGGTTGCATTAGCATGGGGAGTGCACGTGAAAAATTAGTTACAAATGATGGGTGGCTATAGTCCATAATAGTTGGTACACAGGAGGAATCCAAAGTTGCCGTCAGTTTTAACAGATGCTCCCACGGCTCTAGAGGGGACAAGCATTAAGTCCAAGTTTTCTGCACACTTGAACGCTACGCATGCTGGGAGAATTGCCTTCATTAAGGCTGAGGTTTCAGGACAGATAGGAAGGGCCCTAAGGCATCGCCTAAGCCCATCACGAGTATACTTTGAGAAAGTGATAGTGTCCACTATAAAAGAGAAGGCAAAAAAGAGTGGAAAGGGCCCGGGAAAGACGGCAAGGTCGTTATAGTACAACACGGTAACCAGACAGTGCAAGCCTACTCTTCGAGAGTAGTGGAACTTGAGTATGAATTTGAAGCATCTGAGCAAGATGCAGGAGTGCAGGAGGCACCTTGTACCTCACATGCACACACCCTGAGCTATTATGAGAATCAGTCAACAAAAGATGAGATGGTCAGCAAAGTACCAGTGAAGTAGGGGATGAAGCTGCTACTTCAAAGGTTCAGTTACCAAAGTAGACACAGTAGTACTATGCATACCCAATGGTCAATCGAGTGCACTATAATCGGTAAAGCAGGAAAGGCCTCATGAAAATACAAACACTGGCTCAACATACAAGAGACGAAGTCAAGAAACGAATGCTATTGGATTGGAAAAATTGGGTGGACAGAGGCAAACAAAAAAAAAGCGAGACCTAATTCCTGAGGATGAGATAGTAAGCATGCGTGAACCTTGGAAATCGTCATGAATCTGTGACCAAAATTGTTGTCAACAGAGAACAGCGGTCTGCGAGTAGCAGCCCTGACAGAAACAGACACAACAGTAAAGGCGGGAGTTTAACGAGGAAGGCTAGGAATAAAACCAATGATCAGCAAAGGAGTAGAAGCCCCCATGATAAGCAAGAATTGGTCGCTGCAAACAAAATGGAGCTGGCATAAGTAAGAGAGGCCAAACAAAGGGAGATGGACAGTTGGAAGGGGTTTGGGGTGTACACCAAAGTACCAGACGAAGAGCAGCCTGATTTGTCCCATAGGTGGGTTTGCACAGAAAAAGTTTTGCAAGATGGAACGAATAAAGCTGAAGCCAGATTAGTAGCCCGTGGGTATGAGGAACATTTGGTTGGGAGAGACATTAGGGTTGATAACCCCACAGCAGGGAAAGTGACACTGATTTGTTTTCGCTGTTCAAACACCTCAGAATTGGATGTGTAAATCAATTGATGTCAAAGTAGCATTTCTGCAGGTTGAAACATTTCAGAGAAAAGTTTTTTTTAAACCCACCCAAAAAAGAAGCAGTAATAGATCGGGACATTTGTGCAAATTAAATAAATGTGTATTTGGGTTAAGTGATGCATCAAGGGCTTGGTATTTCTCTGTACGATCTGTATTACTGAAGACTGGCTGTGTCCAGTTAAAAGCAGATCCAGCAACGTTTTACTGGAAGGCTAAAGGAAAACTATCTGGAATTTTTATAATGCATGTGGATGATTTCCAATGGGGTGGCACAGAAGAATTTGAATAAAAGGATATTTGAGAAGCTGAAAACAGAATTTAAAGTAGGGAGTCAAGCAGCTGGTGCTTTTCGATATCTTGGTCTTGATATCCAACAAAGTACATCTGGTGTAACGATGAGTCAACAGGGATATCTACACAGTATTGATCCCATTCCCATCACAAGAGAGAGGTCGATGGAAAAAGAGGAACGGGCCAAGGAAAAAGAATCAGTTGTTGAGGAGTATGATGGGACAGCTAAATTGGCTATGCACACAGACAAGTCCAGATGGGAGCTATAACGTCCTGGAGCTCAGTAATATGTTGAAGCGCGCCACAGTCAGAGAGATCTTGCAGGCTAATAAAACATTTAAAAAGTTAAAATTAGAGGAGTGTGCGATTAAATTCCCAGCACTAGGGGAAGCGGAAGATATGAAATTATTTGTGTTTAGAACATAGAACATAGAACATAGAAAAGCTACAGCACAAACAGGCCTTCGGCCCACAAGCTGCGCCGAACATGTACCTACCTACTAGGCTTACCTATTACCCTCTATCTTATAACTTCCATGAACTTATCCAAAAGTCTCTTAAAAGACCCTATCGAATCCGCCTCCACCACCACGACCGGCAGCCGATTCCAAGCACCCACCATGCTTCACATCCAAGCAGTACTGGATTCATAATATTCCTTGTAGGTAATGAAGGAAAATGTTGCCCCTTGGACTGGGAAGCAAAGAAACTAAGAAGGGTAGTCGAAGCACATTGGTGGCTGAAACCCTGGCGTTCATGGACGGGTTCGATATGGGGATATATTTGTCTGACACATTAACAGAATTGTTTTTTTTATGGACACATTGGTAAGAAAGTACCAATTGAGTGTTATGTGGACAATCGGTCTTAATGGGACAATGTTTACTCGACAAAAAATGTGGCGGAAAAACGATTATGAACTCATTTGCCAGCATTAAGCAAATGCTGCAAAACAAGGAATTTTCCAAACTTAACTGTGTCGGTACAGGTCTACAGGCATCCGACTGTTTTAAAGAAAGGGATGCAAGTACTGGAAAGTTATTAAGAATACTGGAGGATGGATGTCTTAAATTATTTTGAAAAATATATATAAAATACTGGTAATCTTTTAGACTGTAACTGGAATGTATTTGCATTGGATGTAATGTGACCAATGGGAAGAAGATGTAAGGGTCAGCTGACCCAGTAAACCATAGAACCAATTACAGAGTGATGTAATAGTCAGATGACCAGTTGATTCATTATAAATAGGAACCTGTGTAGAATTGTGGGAAGCTTGGGATGGCCCAGGGCAAGGCTCCAAGTTCGGAGTAATGATGTTTCTTTATTAAATCCTTTCATTGATTTATACGTTGGAATAGGTTTTGTTGTATTTTCATATCTGCAATTTTCCTTCTGAGGAAACAAGCTACAGCACAGGATTATTTGTGTGCCAAACTTTGAGAACTGTATTTCAGCTATTAAATTTAGTTTATCCACATTCATTTGAATACATGTTAGAATCTAGATCTGTGGAGAATATTCATCGATTTTCAGAATGAATTAGCGCCGAAACCATTCGCTGTTTCCTGTTCTCAAAACAACTGGGAAATCACATCCCTGAGCACGCCTTTTCCTTCTCTTTCCCAGTACATATCTTCCACACCACTCATCAACATATGCATTATTATTCTTTACAGAAAGTCAGTGAGCTCGTGGTTAAGGGAAACCGGGTGGACAGTTCCAAACTTCTCCTCAATCTGGTTATGGAGAAAGACTCTCAGGCCCGAAGGATGATGTGGAAATCCTTTGTGAAAATGCACCACAGCTTACGGAAATTGGGTACAATCCTGAAAGAAATAGAGGAACTCGGTATGGTAAAATCACACTGAATTCAGTTTCAGACCCAAACACTGCAAACGTTACTACAATATTACACAGACCTGATTTCATGGAAGTTAACTCTTTTCAACAGGTTCTGATCCAAATAATTTTATGACAACTGGACAAGAATTATCAGAAATACCCAGGAATCTGAAAGGTAAGGGAAGAAATGGTGATTTCAGGCAATTCCTTTTACTGGCAAAGTTCTGCTATGATAGCAGAATCACGGTATTTGAAAATGCATATTTGCCCAGAGGTTATCAGAAATTGGGATGCAGCAACTGAAAGGATCTAAGAGCAGGACTAAAAATTGTTGGAACAGTCATCAATTCTTGTGTATTCAGCATAGATTTAAGATTCAATCCATGTGGCTGCTGACATTTCTTGTAATTATGGGGATATTGCATTACTTCATTAAATTCACAACACCCCGTACACACTTGGCAGGATCTTGATACATTGAGAAACCCTGTACAAACTTGGCAGGAGCCTGACACCCTATGAATCCCCATACACACTTGTCAGGATACTGACACAGTGTGAAACCCTGGACATACCTGGCCAGAGCCTGAGACACTGTGAAGCCCAGTACACACCTGGTAGGATCCTGATATACCGTGAAACCCATACACACCTGGCAGGATCCTGATCTACTGTCAAAACCTGTACATTCCTGCCTGGATCCTGACACACTGTGAAAGCCCTTACACATCTGACAGGATCCTAGTACACTGTGAAACCCCGTACACACCTGGCAGGATCCTGATACAGTATGAAACCCCGTATACACCTGGCAGGTTCCTGACACACTGTGAAACCCTGGGCATATCTGAGAGGAGTTTGATACACTGGGAAACTGTACACACCTGGCAGGATCCTGATACACGGCAATGCCCCATATACAGTTGGCAGGATTCTGATACACTGAGAAACACTACACACCTGGCAGAGTGCTGATAAACTGCGAAACCCTGTTCAGACCTGGCAGGATCCTGAGATTAAGGCACGTTCGCATACAATCGCATGTGGCATACGTTTTATGGCTCCGAATGTTCACAACACCTCAGGTAAACCTGGCAAAGTTCTGCTGTGATAGCAGTCAGGCTGCGAGCAGCCGGTGCAGCAACTCCTAACAATATCCAGAACTCTGCTGCATAAACATACCTGACGGATTAAAACATTGAATGACAAGAATCTCCATTGTTCTACAATCAGGATCACATGGTGATTTGTAATGCATACAGTACAGGGCAGCTTGGATTGTATTCACGATTAGAGAAAATATTACCTGCTTGGAAATCCGTAATCAGTAAATTGAGAAACAAGTGAGGATGTCAAACTTCTCTTGGCTTGTTTTGACTGTCAATTGAGTTTTCCATTTTCAACAACGTGGGTCTTACATATTAACGCAAATATCATGAAACATATTTTTTCTTCCAATTGAAGATGTTCAACAGAAACACAAGGAGACACTCCGGGTACAAACTGAAACACTGAGAGTGAACACTATCCTAATAAAAGAGAAGGTTAAGATTTTCCAGCTGGTTGATCGATACGCTGAGTTAACGGTTATTTCTACTGTTCGAGATCGGACACTTGTAGAACATGAACTGCTGGCAAGAGGCCGAGACCATGAAGAATGGAGACAGAAACATCTCCGGAAAGAACTGGAAAAAATCCGAACTGATCAATTGTTCCAGAGCAGCTTTTCCCAGAGAAAATCCAAATCTGGGAGTTCAGCAGCAGTGAGCGGAGTTCCAGGAATTGGAAAAACAACAATGGTACAAAAGATTGTTTATGACTGGGCCACTGGGAAAATACACCCACACTTTCAATTTGTTTTCAATTTTAAATTCCGGGATTTGAACATTATTAACTGTAGAATAAACCTAAGGAATTTGATATTGGATCAATATCCGTACTTTGGGAATATTCTGGGAGAGCTCTGGAAGAACCCAAGAGGATTGCTGTTTATATTCGATGGTTTGGATGAATTCAAGGACAGGATTGATTTTGCCGACAATCGGAGAAATACAGAACCTCAGTCCATGTGCACAGATCCTGAATGCTGGTGTGAAGTGTCTGACATTGTGTACAGTTTAATACAGCACAAGCTGCTCCCAGGATGTTCAGTGCTAGTGACCAGCCGCCCCACTGCATTACATTTATTGGAAAAGGCTGACATCAGTGTCTGGGCTGAAATCCTGGGATTTGTTGGTGATGAACGGAAGGAATATTTCAACAAGTTATTTGAAGATCAGGCGGTGGCAGCAGCTGTTTTCAAACACGTGGAGGAGAACAAGATCCTGTACACCATGTGTTACAACCCTTCCTACTGCTGGATCCTCGGTCTGTCACTGGGTCCCTTCTTTACACAAAGAGACAGGAAACAGCAGCAAGTTCCCAAGACCATCACCCAACTATATTCCTACTATATTTACAACATTCTGAAAAACCATGGCCGAGAGATTGAAAACCCCCGTGATGTGTTACTGAAGCTTGGTGAGATGGCCTACACAGGAGTCTCCGAGAAGAAGATTGTGTTTAGAAATGGAGATTTGATTGAGTACAATCTACAACCTTCCCAGTTCCTGTCTGGGTTCCTGATGGAACTTTTGGAGAGAGATGATTCTGCCCAGAGTGTGGTTTACACATTCCCACACCTCACCATCCAAGAGTTTGTAGCTGCACTCGCACAATTCCTGACACCAAACCCTGGGGAGATCGGGAAACTCCTCAGTGAATCCCACAGTGTGGAAGCTGGACGATTTGAGATATTTCTCCGTTTTGTTGCTGGTCTCTCCTCCCCACGGTCAGCTCGACCCCTGGAGGAGTTTCTGGGTCCATTTCTGCATCAAACAATCTGTGGAGTGATTGATTGGGTGAAGGAGAAGGTTGAAGGACAGATTGGGAACATGTGGAGTGAAAGTGGGCAAAGAGGGCTCCTGAACATGTTCCACTACTTATTTGAGTCTCAGAATAAAGCACTGGCTCGGAACACAGTGGGATCTGTGAAAATACTTACATTTAGCGGATTGCGACTGACCCCGATTGACTGTGCGGTCCTGTCTCATGTCATTGGACTCTGTGATACAATAAAACACCTTGATCTGCAGGATTGCCACATTCAGTGTGAAGATCTCCAGCAGCTGCGACCCGTTCTGCACAAATGTCAAGAGTTGAGGTAACTAGCTGTTTGCTCTCATACCTAATATTTTCATTGTTGTGGAACCATTTCCTTTTTTCCAAATAAAACAGAGGCAGGTTCAATTGAGGAAGTCAAGAGGGAAACAATTTCCAATGGTCACAGGGAAAGGATGGGAGAATGGCACCAATTCATATTCGTCATTTGAGAGCAGATGCTGACGCGATGGGCAAATTGGTCTCCCTCTGAACCTGTAATAAATCTATGAATTTCTGATAAAACTACAGTGGTTCAAGAAGGCAGATTCTCGTGGGAAAAGAGCCATGGGCAATAAATGTTTTGACTTTTTATTCGATTTATCACTGTCACACGTATTCGGATACAGTGAAATGTATTGTTGCATGGACGCTATATAGACAAACCCTATCGTCCATTGAGAAGTAAAAGAGAGTGCAGACTGTAGCGTTATAGTTATAGGTAGGGTGCAGAGAAAAATCAACTTAATGCGAGGTAGGTCCATTCAAATGTCTGACGGCAGCAGAGAAGAAGATGTTGTTGAGTCAGTTGGTACGTGACCTCAGCCTTTTGTATCTTTTCTCCCACGGAAGAAGGTGGCAGAGAGACTGTCCGGGATGTGTGGGGTCTTTAATTATTGCTGGCTACTTTGCTGAGGCAGCGGGAAGTGTAGACAGAATCCATGGATGGGAGGCTGGTTTGCGTGATGGGTTGGGCTACATTCACCTTTTGCAGTTCCTTGCGGTCTTGGGCAAAGCAGAAACCATACCAAGATGTGATACAACCAGAAAGAATGCTTTCTATGATACATCTGCAAACGTTACTGAGAGTCGCTGCAGACATGCCAAATTTCCTCAGTCTTCTGAGAAAGTAGAGGCGTTGGTGGGCTTTCATAACTGTAGTGTCGGCATGGGGGGACCAAGACAGGTTGTTAGTGATCTGGACACCTAAAAACTTGAAGCTCTCGTCCATTTGTACTGTGTCCTCGTTGATGGAGATAGGGGCATGTTATGCACTATGCTTCCTGAAGTCCATGACAATCTATTTTGTTTTGTTGACATGGAGGGACAGATAGTTTTTTGCCGCAGCAGTTCAGCAAATTTTCTACCTCATTCTTGTACTCTGTGTCATCATTGTTTGAGGTCCAACCCACTACTGTGGTGTCATCAGCACACTTGGAAATCGAGATGGAGGGGAATGTAGCCATATAGTCATCGGTTGAAAAGGAGTGCAGTAGGGGGCTGAGAACACAACCTTGTGGGGCACCAATATTGAGGATGATCATGGAGAAGGTGTTGTTGCCTATCCTAACTGATTGTGGTCTGTGGGTTAGGAAGTTCAGGATCCAGTCGCAGAGGGAGCAGTCAAGGCCCAGACAACGTAGATGGGAGATGAGTTTCGTAGGAATAATGGTGTTGAAAGCTGAGCTGTAGTCAATAAATAGGAGTATGGCAGGGTCTTTGATATCTAGGTGTTCTGAGGTTGAGTGCAGGGCCAGGGAGATGGTTTCTGCTGTGGACCTGTTGAGGCGGTAGGCAAACTGTAGTGGATCCAGGCAGTCTGGGAGGCTGGAATTGATTCGTGCCATGACAAACGTTTTGAAACACTTCATAATGGTGGGCGTTAGAGCCCTTGGACAATGGTCATAAGGCACGCTGCATGACATTTCTTTGGTATTGGGACGATGGTCGTCTTCGTGATGCAGATAGGGACCTCAGGTTGTTGTAAAGAGAGTCTGAAGACGCCTGTGAATTCCCTTGCCAGCTGACCTGCACAGAAACTGAGTGTTTGTCTGAGTACCACAGCCGGGCCAGTCGCTTTCCGTGGGTTGACCTTCAAGAAGTTTGCTCTGACATCTGCAATGGTGACCTCAGATATAGGTTCATCCGAGGCTTCCAGGAGGGAAGGTGTGCTCTCGTGACCTCTTGCTCAAAACGGGCATATAATGCATTGAGCTCATCAGGGAGGGGTGCATTGGAGCTGGAGATTTTACATGCCTTCATCTTGTAGTCTGTTGTATCTTGCAGGCATTGCCATAGCCAGCAGACGTCCGTGTGGCTAGCCTGGGACTGTAGCTCAGTCCGGTAGTATCTTTTGGCATCTTTAATGGATCTCCTTTGATCGTGTCTGGCTTTCCTGTATTGTTCAGGGTCCCTGATTTGAACATCTCAGACCTAGACTTCAGCAAACAGTAGATATCCCTGTTCAACCTTGGTTTCCGGTTGGGCAACACGTGGATCTGTTTCTTTGGCACACAGACTTGTATCGGGACAATGGCCCTTTATAAGATCACTGGTGACATCTTCACTCAGGGTGGCAGTGGAGGTTCAGTCTTGTATTAAACCTTACCGTGTGCATTTATGAAAATAAACCTCTCTCAAGTTGCATCAACCCACAAGTTTTTTTAAAATCCTATTGTTCTGACTGCAGGCCCGTAAAAGGTCAGTACAAAATACTCTCCATCTCAACTGCAGGCAGAGCATTCCAGACCTGAACAACTCACTGGTAAAACAAGATTTTTTTGTCACATTACATTTTCTGATTTTACAAATCACTTTAAACCTTGTTCTTGATCCTTGTAGGAGCAGCAACAATGTTTTACTATCTGCTCTGTCCAGCACCCTCACGATTTTGAATATTTTTTAATCAAATCTCTTCTGAGTATCCTTCGCTCCAAGAAGAACAGTCCCAACTTCTTCAATCGATCCTCGTAACTCTCTCCAATGTGTTCTAAGCCCTCCGAAAGGATGACGCCCAGAACAGAGATCTAACAGATGTATTTTACAGGTTCAGCACAGCCTCCTTGCTCTTGTACTCTATGCCCCTATTGACTATGTTACGATCCCAGCTGACTACTGGACAGTCAGATCTCAGAGCAGAATACCGGTTCAGTAAGTTATAACTTTATTTCTTAAAGTTTTAAAATGGATGACCAGAATAACAGGGCTGTCAATTAACTTTTCGCAAAATACTCGATGTTTATTTGTTCAGAAAAGATTAGCTACAAGATTAGATCTTGGGGTCCATATCCACAGATCTCGAAAGGTTGCCACTCAAGTGGATAGAGCTGTGAAGAAGGCCTATAGTGTGTTAGCTTTTATTAACAGGGGGTTGGAGTTCAGCAGCCGTGGGGTTATGCTGCAACTGTACAGGAACTTGGTGAGACCACATTTGGAATATTGTGCGCAGTTCTGGTCACCTCACTATAAGAAGGATGTGGAAGCGCTGGAAAGAGTGCAGAGGAGATTTAGCAGGATGCTGCCTGGTTTGGAGGGTAGGTCTTATGAGGAAAGGTTGAGGGAGCTAGGGCTTTTCTCTCTGGAGCGGAGGAGGCTGAGGGGAGACTTAATAGAGGTTTATAAAATGATGAAGGGGATAGATAGAGTGAACGTTCAAAGACGATTTCCTCGGATGGATGGAGCTATTACAAGGGGGCATAACTATAGGGTTCGTGGTGGGAGATATAGGAAGGATATCAGAGGTAGGTTCTTTACGCAGAGAGTGGTTGGGGTGTGGAATGGACTGCCTGCAGTGATAGTGGAGTCAGACACTTTAGGACCATTGAAGCGGTTATTGGATAGGCACATGGAGCACACCAGGATGATAGGGAGTGGGATAGCTTGATCTTGGTTTCAGATAAAGCTCGGCACAACATCGTGGGCCGAAGGGCCTGTTCTGTGCTGTACTGTTCTATAATGCAACACTACTTCACGCATCTTACTTCACAGATGTAAACAGATTTGTATGCATGACACAATTTACAAAATAGATCTTATACTCCAATGTTCTCAGCAATTACACATCAAATGTAAATCAACAACCCAGCTGTGGTCAGACACACCACACTCTGCAACTAAGTGACAGATACCCACCCAAAGTAACTGCAGTGGATTCTTCATCAAATCCCCCCAGATGTGGGTTACACTTTGAGGGACAGGACTGGCAACTGAATATTCCAGGGTACAAGTGTTTTAGGCGAGTCAGAGGAGGGGCCAAAAGAGGTGGGGAGTAGCAGTATTAGTTAGAGAGCATATTACAGCGGTGCAGAGGGAGGACAATTCAGAGGGGTCGTGTAACGAGTCACTGTGGGTGGAGCTCAGAAACAGGAAGGGCGCAGTCACTATGTTGGGGGTATACTACAGGTCCCCCAACAGCCCAAGGGAAGTGGAAGAACGGATATGTCAGGAGATAATGGATAGGTGCAGGAAAAATAGGGTTGTTGTAGTGGGAGACTTCAATTTCCCTGGTATAGACTGGAAATCCCGTAGGGCTGGGAGTCTGAATGGGGAGGAATTTGTAAAATGCGTACAGGAAGGTTCTTTGGAACAATATGTAGATAGCCCGACTAGAGAGAGGGCAATACTTGACCTAGTACTGGGGAATGAGGCCGGTCAGGTCTTCAAAGTTTCGGTAGGGGAACATGTGACAAATAGTGACCACAATTCTGTTAGCTTTAGGATAGTGATGGAAAAGGATGAGTGGTGTCCCAAGGGTAAGGTGTTGGATTGGGGGAAGGCTATCATTAGTGGGATTAGGCAGAAATTGGCAGCTGTTGATTGGGAGAGGCTGTTTGAGGGTAAATCCACATCTGGCATGTGGGAGTCTTTTAAGGAACAGTTGTTAGGGCTGCAGGATAGGCATGTGCCTGTAAAAAAGAATGATAGGAAGGGTAGGATTCGAGAACCGTGGATAACCAGGGAAATTGAGGGATTGGTCAAAAAGAAAAGAGTGGCGTAGGTTAGGTCCAGGCAGCTAAAAACGGAGGGAGCTCTGGAGGAATACAATGAAAGTAGGAAAGAACTCAAACGAGGAATTAGAAGGGCAATAAAGGGTCACAAAATGTCCTTGGCAGACAGGATTAAGGAGAATCACAAGGTATTTTATTCATACGTTAGGAACAAAAGGGTTGTCAGGGAGAAAATCGGACCTCTCAGGGACAAAGGTGGGGAATTATGCTTAGAGCCCAAAGAAATAGGGGAGATCCTGAATGAATACTTTGCGTCGGTTCTCACTGGAAAGATGGAGGATGAGGGGTGACCTAATAGAGGTGTATAAAATTATGAAAGGCATAGATAGGGTGAACGGTGGGAAGCTTTTTCCCAGGTCGGTGGTGACGTTCACGAGGGGTCATAGGTTCAAGGTGAGGGGGGGGAGGTTTACACGGATATCAGAAGGACATATTTTACACAGAGCGTGGTGGGGGCCTGGAATGCGCTGCCGGGCAAGGTGGTGGAGGCGGACACACTGGGAACGTTTAAGACCTATCTAGATAGCCACATGAACGGAGTGGGAATGGAGGGATACAAAAGAATGATCTAGTTTGGACCAGGGAGCGGCACGGGCTGGGAGGGCCGAATGGCCTGTTCCTGTGCTGTTTTGTTCTTTGTTCTTTGTTCAAACTTATTTCACTGGGACTCCAGCTTCCACAAGCATATCAGTAAAATTGCCACTTGGAAAATAGGCTTTGGAATCTTTTCCCAAACAACACTTTTCTCAGAAGTCCTCACTGAGGATGCCCCTCCAGGATTTCAGTATTCCCTTTCACTCTTCCGCTGCCTTAGATTGCGACATGCACTCAGGCTTCCACAGAATCTCTCAGATACCCAGCCATACCAACAGAACATCACTGCTTCACGGGCTGTATGAAGCTGTCACCAATCTGAGCATTATAATCAGTTATCTGGATTCTCGTTTGCAAACTTTACCACAGCTCTGACTTGAACTGGGAACCTCTCTCTGCCCCTCTCTTTAACTGCAGTGAGTAGTATCTTTCTCATATTCCGTTTCTTTGTCCCTTTGACTTTTGTCTTCCTGGCACTTGTCTTTTCCTTTTTGGTTTCTGACTGTTATTTAGCTTGAAGGCACTGCTTTCTGCATTCATGTACTGTCCTGCTAGTATTGGAAGCCTCTGTGAACACCGTCTTGCTTCATGGGTTAACTGGTTCCAACTGAACGTAAATGTTTCTAACATTCAGTGTGGGCCTCTGGTTATATGCATTTTTTTCTTTTCTTTTTTTACCTTTGTAACTGTGTGAACATCATAAATCTTTAATTAAAATGAAGGCACAGTTTAAAGTGAAAGCCAAACCAAGAGAGGCAGACATTTTTGTTTAAGATGAAGCTAAACTAAAGCTTTGGCCCTTTCCTGAGCAACAAGGACGGAAACACAGATTAAGCTTAAATTTGTGAGTTATTCTCTAATACCCATGAACATAAATTATTTCATCACTGTTTTGCCCAGGATGCTGTATTTTTAAAATAAATTTCGATCTACACTTGCCGTGCTAACGTCAAACCTCTATGCACATATAGGTCCTGTCTCTCTGCTCCTGCACTCCATTTAAAATGTTACCCCTATTTTATGTTGCATGTTCCCAAACAGTATGACCTCACATAGCTTTGCATTGAACTTCATCTGCTACCTATCTGTGCACTCCACCATGTTCCATTTTTCAGTCACAAACTTTTCTCCTCACAATTTACGATGCCTCGAATTTTTCTGTGACCAACAAACTACACTCCAAGATCCAGATCATTAACATATATCAGGGAAAATAAAAGATCCCAATATTGACCTTTATGGTTCTCCACTACAAATATCCTCCAGCCTGTAACATACCCATTGACCATTATTCTTTGTTCATCCAATTATTTTTTATCCATGTCGGTAATTTCCATTTGATTCTATGAGTTTCTTCCAAAATTCTGCTTTGTATCAGTGTATCAGATGATTTTTGAATGTCCATCTACACCACATCACCAGCAGAAACGTTATTGGCCCTTACTGTTGCTTCTTCCAATTTGCAGCATTCTACAGGCAGTCCCACATTCCAGTTTCTTAAAATCAATACACTGCGTTTTCTTGTGCATCATTGTTAGATTTATTACATCGCTTTTGATCCCAGGGTGGACCGCTTCAGAGTAGCTGCAGGATCCACTGCCTCTCCGACTCCCAGCTAAGTTGAACATGACTGTTCCAGTCTGGAATCACAGACTGGACAGAATTGGATTCACCCATTCTTTTCAGTTGTGGTTACAACCCCCTGATCGTCTCTTCACCCACTCTAACAAACTGTGATAGTTGCAAATTAATCCTCTATCAACTACGAGGAAAGCAGCTTTGCTCACTACCATTGCAAGTAGGGACTCTTGCGATGTAGGTGCACCCACGGTGCTGTTAGCAAGAGATTCCCAGCATTTTGACTGATTCACTTTGAAGGAACGGCGATATATTTCCAAGTCAGGATGGTGTGTATCTTGGAAGGGAACTTCCAGATGATGATGTTGTTGTTACGTTGTTAGCAGTTTACTATAGGCCCCCAAATAGTAATAGAGATGTGGAGGAAGAAATTGCTAAGCAGATTATGGATATGTGTGGGGGTCACAGGGTAGTTGTCATGGGGACTTGAACTTTCCAAATATTGATTGGAACCTTTGTAGGTCAAATAGTTCGGATGGTGCAGTTTTTGTGCAGTGTGTGCAGGAGGGTTTCCTGACACAATATGTGGATAGACCGACAAGAGGTGAGGCCACATTGGATTTGGTACTGGGAAATGAACCGGGCCAAGTGTTAGATGTGGTTGTGGGAGAGCACTTTGGAGATAGTGACCACAATTCGGTGTATTTTGTTATTGCAATGGAGAGGGATAGGGCCGTACGGCAGGGCAACATTTACAATTGGGGAAGAGGTAATTATGATACGATTAGGCAAGAATTAGGGGGCATAAGTTGGGAACAGAAACTGTCAGGGAAAGGCACTAATGAAAAGTGGAACTTTTTCAAGGAACAAATACTGGGTGTCCTTGATAGGTATGTCCCTGTCAGCCAGGGAGGAAATGGCCGAGTGAGGGAACCATGGTTCAGTAAAGAGGTGGAATGTCTTGTGATAAGGAAGAGGGAAGCTTATGTAGGGATGAGGAAACAAGGTTCAGATGGCTCGATTGAGGGTTACAAGTTAGCAAGGAACGAGCTGAAAAAGAGGCTTAGGAGAGCTAAGAGGGGACATGAGAAGTCCTTGGCGGGTTGGATCAAGGAAAACCCCAAGGCTTTTTACTCTTATGTGAGGAATAAAAGAATGACCAGGGTGAGGTTAGGGCCAGTCAAGGACAGTAGTGGGAACTTGTGTATGGAGTCGGTAGAGATAGGCGAGGTGATGAATGAATACTTTTCTTCAGTGTTCACCAAGGAGAGGGGCCATGTTTTTGAGGAAGAGAAGGTGTTACAGGCGAATAGGCTGGAGGAAATAGATGTTCGGAGGGAGGATGTCCTGGCAATTCTGAATAAACTGAAGGTCGATAAGTCCCCTGGGCCTGATGAAATATATCCTAGGATTCTTTGGGAGGCAAGGGATGAGATTGCAGAGCCTTTGGCTTTGATCTTTGGGTCCTCACTGTCCACGGGGATGGTGCCAGAGGACTGGAGAATGGCGAATGTTGTTCCTCTGTTTAAGAAAGGGAATAGAAATGACCCTGGTAATTGTAGACCGGTTAGTCTTACTTCGGTGGTTGGTAAATTGATGGAAAAGGTCCTTAGGGATGGGATTTACGACCATTTAGAAAGATGCGGATTAATCCGGGATAGTCAGCACGGATTCGTGAAGGGCAAGTCGTGTCTCACAAATTTGATTGAATGTTTTGAGGAGGTAACTAGGTGCGTTGATGAAGGTAGGGCAGTTATGTCATATACATGGATTTTAGTTAAGCGTTTGATAAGGTCCCCCATGGTCGGCTTATGATGAGGTGTGGGATAGAGGGAAAGTTAGCCGATTGGATAGGTAACTGGCTGTCTGATCGAAGACAGAGGGTGGTGGTGGATGGAAAATGTTCGGATTAGAGATAGGTTGCTAGCGGAGTGCCACAGGGATCAGTGCTTGGTCCTCTGCTCTTTGTGATTTTTATTAATGACTTAGAGGAAGGGGCTGAAGGGTGGATCAGTAAATTTGCTGATGACACCAAGATTGGTGGAGTAGTGGATGAGGTGGAGGGCTGTTGTAGGCTGCAAAGAGACATAGAGAGGATGCAAAGCTGGGCTGAAAAATGGCAAATTGAGTTTAACCCTGATAAATGTGAGGTGATTCATTTTGGTGGGACTAATTTAAATGTGGATTACCGGGTCAAAGGTAGGGTTCTGAAGACTGTGGAGGAGCAGAGAGATCTTGGGGTCCATATCCACAGATCTCTAAAGGTTGCCACTCACTTGGATAGAGCTGTGAAGAAGGCCTATAGTGTGTTAGCTTTGATTAACAGGGGGTTGGAGTTTAACAGCCGTGGGGTTATGCTGCAGGAACTTGGTGAGACCACATTTGGAATATTGTGTGCAGTTCTGGTCACCTCACTATAAGAAGGATGTGGAAGCGCTGGAAAGAGTGCAGAGGAGATTTAGCAGGATGCTGCCTGGTTTGGAGGGTAGGTCTTATGAGGAAAGGTTGAGGGAGCTAGGGCTTTTCTCTCTGGAGCGGAGGAGGCTGAGGGGAGACTTAATAGAGGTTTATAAAATGATGAAGGGGATAGATAGAGTGAACGTTCAAAGACTATTTCCTCGGGTGGATGGAGCTATCACAAGGGGACATAACTATAGGGTTCATGGTGGGAGATATCGGAAGGATATCAGAGGTAGGTTCTTAAAGCAGAGAGTGTTTGGGGTGTGGAATGGACTGGACTGCCTGCAGTGATAGTGGAGTCAGACACTTTGGGAACATTTAAGCGGTTATTGGATAGGCACATGGAGCACACCAGGATGATAGGGAGTGGGATAGCTTGATCTTGGTTTCAGATAACGCTCGGCACAACATCGTCGGCCGAAGGGCCTATTCTGTGCTGTGCTGTTCTATGTCTATGTTTCCATTCATCTGCTGCCGTCTCCTTTTAGGCATAGAAATCACAAGTTTGGAAAGTGTGGTGTAACGGGCCATGGTGAGCTGCTGCATTGCATCTTGTAGATGATACACACCGCCATATCGATACCTCCGTGGTGGAAGGAATGAATGTTGAATGTATTGGGTGGAGTACCATTCAGGCAAGCTGGATGTTGGCGAGCCTCTTGAATCTGGAGATTGACTCATGCAGATGATTGGATCGTATTTCATAAAATTCCTGTCCTATATCCTGTAGATGGTGGAAATGTTTTGGGAAGTCAGGAGGTGAGTTACTCTGTGCAGAATTACTGGCCTTTCATCTCCTGATGTAGCCACAGTATTGATTTGGCTAGTCAGTTTCTGTTCAATGTTAACTCCCAGGATGTTGATACTCGGGGATTCAGAGGGAATGGTAATGCAATTGAACGTGAAGGGAAATGTTTGGATTCTGTCTTGGTGGAGATTGTCATTGCCAGGCACTTGTCAGCTCTTCCCTGAATATTGTCTTGTTGCATATGGACACAAACCGTTTCACCATCTTGACGAGTCAGGAATGGGGTTGAATGTTGTGCAGTCAACACATAATATCCATGTGTCTAACTTCAAGATGGAGGTGCTAAAATCCAGATCAGAATCTCCCAAGGTATTATATGAAGTTAACCTCGACCGTAAGTTTTGTACTTTGAATTTGGCTAGGGTGAGCCAGATGTTTCACTTCAAATATGATTAAAATGACCCACTGAGGAGCTTTATTTAAACAACAGACAGAAAGAAAATTAGCAATAACTATTATCAATTACAAACAAGGAAATAAAAACCATGATATTGTATAAATCTTAACTAAATGCACTGTTCCAACAAAACAAACCTCCTTATAAACATACACCTGCCACAGATTTAGGACGGAAAATAAGAATGTCACGGAATGCTGGAAGCTCGTCCTTTGGTTTGAGAATTGAAACTGAATTCCCAATGAAGTATCTTCAAGCAGACCTCGAGGTCGAGATAATGCCACTGCTGGCCCCTCGTTTTTATGATGTGGAGATGTCGGCGTTGGACTGGGGTAAACACAGTAAGACGTTTAACAACACCAGGTTAAAGTCCAACTGGTTTATTTGGTAGCAAAAGTCACACAAGCTTTCGGAGCCCCTTCTTCAGGTGAGTGGGAATTCTGTTCACAAACAGGGCATATAAAGACACAAACTCAATTTACATGAATAATGGTTGGAATGCGAATACTTACAGCTAATCAAGTCTTTAAGATACAAACAATGTATCTTTAAGATACAAACAATCTCCACTCACATTGCTTGTGTCTAAAATACTTGATTAGCTGTAAGTATTCGCATTCCAACCATTATTCATGTAAATTGAGTTTGTGTCTTTATATGTCCTGTTTGTGAACATAATTCCCACTCACCTGTAGAAGGGGCTTGGGGCTCCGAAAGCTTGTGTGGCTTTTGCTACCAAATAAACCTGTTGGACTTTAACCTGGTGTTGTTAAACTTCTTACCCTCATTTTTAGCCACCAAACTACTACAAGAAACAGAGTTACCAGCTAGCAAACCACTGACAGCAGAATTTTCACTCCAGTGAGAGAGGCAAGACAAACTTCTTCGGTTATATCAGAACTACTAATACCAGGGAGAGGGGCACAGAAAACCCGCCTTTCAGTCTGCAGTACAAAACTAAAACAGCAGCCGGCAGCCCAAACTGAAAGTGAATTAATGGGAGGAAAAAACTGTCTCACCTGACCTGTTAATCATTGTTCCCACAACAGTTCAAAAGGTTGTGTGATCAGTGATCAGTAAGTTTGCGGACGACACAAAACTGGCAGGACTTGCAGATAGTGAGGAATATTGTCAGAGGCGACAGAAGGATATAGATAGGCTGGAAATTTGGGCAAGGAAATGGCAGATGGAGTTCAATCCTGATAAATGCGAAGTGATGCATTTTGGTGGGAATAATGTAGGGAGGAGCTACACGATAAATGGAAGAACCATAAAGGGTGTAGAGACGCAGAGGGACCTGGGTGTGCAAGTCCACAGATCTTTGAAGGTGACGTCACAGGTGGAGAAGGTGGTGAAGAAGGCATATGGCATGCTTGCCTTTAGAGGACGGGGCATAGAGTATAAGAGTTGGGGTCTGATGTTGCAGATGTATAGAACGTTGGTTCGGCCGCATTTGGAATACTGCGTCCAGTTCTGGTCGCCACACTACCAGAAGGACGTGGAGGCTTTGGAGAGAGTACAGAGGAGGTTTACCAGGATGTTGCCTGGTATGGAGGGGCTTGGTTATGAGGAGAGATTGGGGAAACTGGGGTTGTTCTCCTTGGAAAGACGGAGGATGAGGGGAGACTTAATAGAGGTGTATAAAATTATGAAAGGCATAGATAGGGTGAACGGTGGGAAGCTTTTCCCCGGGTCGGTGGTGACGTTCACGAGGGGTCATAGGTTCAAGGTGAAGGGGGGGAGGTTTAACACAGATATCAGAAGGACATATTTTACACAGAGGGTCGTGGGGGCCTGGAATGTGTTGCCGGGCAAGGTGGTGGAGGCGGACACACTGGGAACGTTTAAGACTTATCTAGACAGCTATATGAACGGAGTGGGAATGGAGGGATACAAAAGAGTGGTCTAGTTTGGACCAGGGAGCGGCGCGGGCTAATTGTTCCTTGTTTCTCGTTTCAAGGCTTCATTCTATGATCATCTTGCTGGTGCCAGTACAGAGCGAGACTGCGGATAGTTGGGAACCTGTCTCGGGGGCAGGGAATTCATATGGTGTTCGTGGAAGTGGAAATGACTAGGGTTGGGAAGCATTTTCCGATCAGGGCCAGTGTGATCTCCTGGACTCGTTTCGATCGCCGCAGGAGGTCGGAGAGGAATTTCCCAGATTTTCTTTTCCCTATATTGGCCCTGGGGTTTTCACTCTGGGGTTTCGCCTCTCCCTGGAGATCACATGGTCTGGAATGGGGGGGGGGGGGTGGGGGTGAGTTAATAGGTTGTGATGAACAAAGCATCGTAGCTGTGAGGGACAGCTCGGTGGATAGGATATTGGTATGTAGATAGGCTGGAAAATTGGGCGGGGATCCTGAATTCAGGATTCAATCCTGGACCGGGGAGCGGCGCGGGCTTGGAGGGCCGAAGGGCCTGTTCCTGTGCTGTATTGTTCTTTGTTCTTTGTTCTTTGTTGTAAGCTCCCAGAAAATGCATTAGGCCCTGATTAAAAATAAACAAAGCGCCATTTAAGCAGCAATAAAAGGACTTCAAAGCAGACAGCTGGTGCTAAAACAAAAGCAAAAGGTTAGCTTACCAACTGCAGAGAGCATGATTAAAAATGCATTTCTTAAAGGCACAGTACCCTCATCGAGGGAATGTAATTATTGAAGCAGCGAAGATGATTGAGTCTCGGAGTTCCCCCAATGAATACCTGTAGTGATGTCCTTGAGATGAGATGATTGACCTCCATCAACAATGACTATCTTCCTTTGCACTGATGTTACTCCAACCGGCAGAGAGCTTTTTTTCTCTCATTTCCATTGACTCCAGTTTTTCTCTGGGTCCTTGATGCTAGATTGGGACAAATGCTGCCTTGATGTCAAGAGCAGGCACTCTAACTTCACTTTCTGAGTTCAGCTCTGTTGTCTGTGTTTGTATCAATTCTGTAATGAGGTAGGGGACTGAGTGGCCCTGGCAGAACACAAGGTCAGAGTCAGTGAATAGGTTATTGCTAATTAACTGACACTTGATCACGCTGACAACACCTTCCATTACTGTGCTGATGATCAAGCGTAGACTGATGGGTTGGTAACTGGACAGATTGGATTTGTCCTGTTTTTTGTGTACATGACATACCTGGACAATTTCTCATAATTTTGGGTAAATACCAGTGTTGTTAGTGTACTCGAAGAGCTTGCAGATAGACACAGCAATTTCTAGAGCAGAAATCTTTATTACAATTCACAAAACATTTGTCAAGATTCATAATCTTTGCAATATCGAGTGACTTCAGCTATCATATGGAGTGAAGCAAATTGGCTGAATGCTGATATATGTGATGCTGGGGACCTCCGCATGGTTCAGGCACTCGGCACTTTAGGCTGAAAATGGTTACAAATATTTTAGCCATTTTGTTACACAAATGTGCTGATCTCCTACATTATTGAGGATGGGGGTATTGGTGCTGTTATTTCCTTCTGTTGTTCCATCATCCACCACAATTCACAATTGGATGTGGCAGGACTGCAAACCTTCGATCTGAGCCAAGGAAACCAGAGTTTCCTGAATGAGGAAACCTGCTGCTGTTTTAAAGATTCAATTGCCGAGTTACCTATTTACACCCAGGATACAGACACACATTGTACAACCGAGAGGAATTCCCAGGAACCTGCACCGTGGACTGGTTCTAGCACACAGTGGTAATTCTCCAGTGAAACTGTTGGTGGTAGGAAATAGAGTTTTCACATAATCCTTTCCCTATCTGATGATCCACTGGGAATAGGGAATGAAAATTTCCAGAAATATAATAACAGCGGTAAATGCAGAGCCTGTTTCACGTGGAATAAAGTGGGAGACACCCTCCCATATAAATTAGAACAGGAATATTTCAATATTGCAATGGGAAAATACTATTTCCTTGTTGTGTAAAATCAACTCACCCTGAGATATTGTAGAGATGTTATCATGTAGAGATATGCAATACAGGAAATAATTGTACCATTCACACAAAATCCGGTTTTATGCAGCAACAGAAATTATTTCAAGATCCAGAAACTTGGCAGGGTCAGTCTCTGAGATTCAGAAGGTAATTCTGATGTTCAGAAAATGAGAGCAGACTCAGGGACATTTAAAAAAAAATACTTGCTTTTTCACAGGATGTGGGCATCACTGGCTCGGCCCGCATTTATTGCCCATCCCTAATTATCCTCACCTTCTCCAGGGACCATTAGCAGTGGGAAATAAATGCTGGTCTAGCCAGTGACACCCATATTCCATGGACAATAAATCAAAGAATATACACTTTCAGAGGTGTAAGAGTGATTTTAACCAGTAGACGAAATGGTGATATTGAATTGGTCATTAATATTCACCACTGATTATTTCCTTTTCCATTCACCTGAAAGGACAGTTGGGTGAGATCGAGTATCGAAACTTGAATCAGTTCCCCAAAGGTGCTAATTTTGTGACACAAAAATAGAGCCAGCTTTTTTTCACGCTGAAAATTCGTCGGATTTTAATGTGTTTCTCACTCTCTCCATTTAGTCTGAGTGACAATAATCTGGGAGATTCAGGAATTAAACTACTGTCTGCAGTTCTGAGGAATTCAGAATGCAAAATACAGAAACTGAGGTAAGTACGAGATTGTGAGAAATTTGTTAATGATCAGTGGATGCCTGAGAGTGCAAATGAATAAACTCTGCACACTAAAATTCCTGTCAATATTAGCATTATTGTTAAACACCATGGATTTGCTCTGATTCCTGAAATCTTTCTCTCTCTGATCCCCAGGTCGGAGAGTAACAACCTCAGATATTCTCACCTCCGCCGTTAGTGCAGACCAGTCAGTGATGTGTCTGAGAGGTTCAGGAGTGAACATTTTAACTATTAATTTATAATGATTCTCAAAAACATCAGAATAAAAATGATGGACAAAAGAATTAAATGTTGATAGAATTACGATATATGGCAGGTCACATTTCCACTTTAATTTGTCATTCAGATTATGGATGTTTACGTCTGTAAGACTTTCAGTTTGATTAAAATAGAAAACTGATGTATATCGGTAAGGCAGTTAACAAGCTAAATTAAATTCTGATGAGTTAGAGCCCAGGGGATCCACTCTCAAATTTGTGCTAACAGTGCTGAATGAGTATTTTAAAAGAGAAGGGAGAGATCGAGGTGGCGAGGATTTAGAAGGAATTCCAGAGTTTACAGCCCAGGAGCTCAAGGCTCAGTTCAGCTGCCAGTGGCAATAATCCAGTTCATGATAGTCAGAATTATATCACGATTAATCATCAGGGACATCATAGAAACTCTACAGTGCCGAAGGAGGCTATTTGACCATCAAGTCTGAACCGACCACAATCCCACGCAGGCCCTATTCCCGTAACTCTACATATTTACCTCGCTAACCCCCCTGACACTAAGGAGCAATTTAGCATGGCCAATCAACCTAACCCACACATCATTGTGGGAGGAAACGGCAGTGCCTGGAGACAACCCACACGGACACGGGGAGAATGTGCAAACTCCACACAGACATTGACTCAAGCCGGGAATCGAGCCCAGGTCTCTGGAGCTGTGTGGTAGCAGTGCTAACCACTGTGCTACCGTGCCGCCCAAAGTGGTGAATGTGGGCATCGATCCCACTGCCTCTCACATGCTAAGCCAGCGCTATACCATTTGAGTTAATTCCCCCAACTTGACAAGAATGGACAGTGTTTTTAATAATATAAATAATGATAGTAATAATACTGTTGCTATCAGTGTTTATGTTATTAAAACACTGTCCATTAATAGACATAATAAGCATGGCAGCAAACGTAAAGGCCCTGAAATAAAAGAGGCAAAGGCAGCCTGGATATGAAGTTATCTGAGTGACAGGAAACAGGCAGGAGAGGTGAACTGTACCTTTTCATTCATAGGAAGCTGACAGTGGCTTTCCCCAGCAACCAGTACTGTGTTACTACGACTAATTTTCTTTACATGTACGACCAAATTAGATTTGGGTTAATCTTAAAACCAGATGTGAACCTGGTGAAGCTCCAGCTCACGGCCACCAGACCACAGAGCGGATGCAGCATATGATAGACCGAGCTGAATCACACCAAAACCAATGGATCAGATCAGAGATCTGCTGTCTTGCCATATCCAGTCATAAATAGTGTTAGACATGCCACAAATGTTGGACATACCGCTAACATTAGGCGACACAGTGGTATAGTGGTTACCACTGCTGCCTTATGGCACCAGGGTTCAATTCTGGACTTGGGTGACTCTCTGTGTGGAGTTTGCACGTTCTCCGCATATCTGCGCGGGTTTCCTCCGGGTGCTCTGATTTTCTCCCACAGTCCAAAGATGTGCGGGTTAGGTTGATTGTCCACGCTAAGTTTTCCCTTAGTGTCTCAAGGTGTGTGGGTTAGAAGGATTAATGTGGCAAATGTGTGGAGTTACAGAGATAGGGCCTGGATAAGATATACTTCGGATGAGTTGGTGCAGACTCGATGGGCCAAATGGCCTCCTTCTCCCCTTGGGGGATTCTATTATCCTATGAACATGCCATCCCATCATTACTGATGAGGGTGCCTAGAGCATCACTGCAAACGACCAGGCTGAAAAATTAGCAGCCATGTTCAGCCAGAAGTGCTGAGTAGAATGATTAATCTCGGCCTCCTCCTGAGGTCCCCAGCATTACAGATGACAATTTGATTCACTGCATGTGAGGTAAAGAAATGACTGAAGGCGCTGCATACTGCAAACTCTGTCAGCCTGGCAGTACCCCAGCAATGCTACTGAAGAATTGTGTTCCATAACTAATCATTTGAAAAAAGTATGATGCCTCCTCTTATAAAGAGGATATGGATGTTAAACTGACGCTACATGATGTGGATACCCATGGACCACAGGCCAGGAACCATGGGATATGTCAAGGAGGATCGAGATTCAGTAATACAGACACGTTTCCCATGAGTCTTACTCACACATATTCAACGTAATAAATCTTCCACCTTCTGCAGACCAGTTTCAGTTTCTGTGAATGTTTCGCTATTTCCCTGGAGCCATCACTACATGTGACAAAGGTATTGGAATTGTATTGACCTGATTCAGTGCTGTATTTCCCATCTCACATTCCCAGTGAACTGTTAAAGACCCAGTAATATGGTGAAGGATTTTTTTCGTGGTGCACCATCTCAGAATTTAGTGACCGAACAAGGTGACCTGTAATAACAAAGCATAACCCTGTGAAACCCCAGGAAACATGCCTAACATATCAACCACTTCCACTCCCACACTTTCTGCTGAGCTACAGGCAGGAACTTTGCCTACCTCCTCTGAGAATTTTGATGATGTAGCCTTGGTCCTCTGGTCTCCTGAGCCCTGGAAGGATCTGCCAGGCTGTGTGTCCTCTGCACAGGTGCTGGAGGTGCCTCCGTCATCGTCGCTTTGTGAGGTGCTTGTGTCACGGTCAGAGCAGACGAGGTCCCACTGCCCACACCAGGAGCATCCTGTGAAGAGACCCCAGATGCTGAAGGCAGCCATTCCTATGTTCATTCAGGGCAAACTGGACCCACCCTGCTCAGCTGGAAAAAAAAAAGAAAACGTAATCCTCGAGAGAAAAATGCAGATTCCAAGCCCACACATCAACATAATTGATTTAATTTATTATCATCACGTATTGGGATGCAGTGAAAAGTTTTGTTTCTTGCGGGCTATACAGACAAAGCATACTGTTCATAGAGTACACAGTACACTAACAGACAATGAGAGGGTATATTCTCAGATCGAAAAGGAAAGTCTGATTATTATTTATGGGGTGAAAATGTTTAATCAGTGCACTTACTGAAGGCATTTTTATGATTATTACTGACTATAAACAACATTGTGTTGTTCAGAGAGGACAAAGCCACCCCCTCTCCCCTCCCAACAAACCCATGACTCCAGTGAAGGTCCAAAGTTGACCCATGCTGTTGACAGCGTATGACGATGGATTCCAAAATTGGTAACGTGGATACATGGCCAATGCAAATGCTTTAAGCTTTCCGTTGTTGTAAAAGAATTCCACCAGTTCCCTCATGAAATTATGCTCGCTCTTGCCTTTCGCGACCTATTACCTGCATCGGCATGACAAGTCAAGTTGTGGACCCAAATGGACCCCTTTTTGTCTGGAGTTAAACGGATGGCCCTTCATGTTTGGCTTCTTGACAAGTTGGAACAGTCTGGGCCTTTCCAAATCAGAGAGGATGAGCTGAGCTGTGAGGATGGACTACTGTTGTGGGAGCCAAGGTGGTTGTTTATGCTCCTACTCGTAAGACTCTATTAGAAGAATTGCACTGTGCACATCCTGGTTTGTTGAAAATGTTAGCCCAGCGTTATGTGAGGAAGCCTGGGGTCGATAAAGATATTAAAAACCTCATTAGGCACTGCGACCAGCAGCAAATGCAACAACGTTTAGCGCTCTCGGCTCTTCTGTACCTGTGGGAAGGGCCAGGGCAGTTCCATGTTGATTTTGAGGACCCCTTTATGAGCAGCATGGTTCTGCTCATTATTGATGCTCATTGGAAATGGGTGAACATTCACGAGATGAAGACCATGACAATTGATAAACTAGAGCAGGTGTTGGCCACACATGGGTTGTTTGAAGTGCTGCCCTCTGACAAGGGACTGCATCAACAAGTGAAGAGTTTCAATACTTCATGCAAACCGATTCGGCATGTAAGAACAGCCCACTGCAACCCGACCTCAAATGGGTTGGCTGAAAAAGATAGCCAGATATTTAAATCTGTCGTGAAAAAAAATGTGTTCTGTGCCTTTAAAACATTGCAGAGCCTGTTTTCTCCTAGTGTACAGAAAAAAAAACACATCATGCCACTACAGGAGTTACCTCGGCTGAGCTGCTCATTGGAAGATGTCTTTGTACAAGACTCGAACTTGCATTTCCAAATTTGGCGGGGAGAGTAGCGGCAAAACAGAATACACAGAAGAGATATCATGACCACACCAAGGTTGAGAGGGTTTTTCTGATACAAGCTGTTTCGTTACGTAAAGAAATGCCAAAACTGGTCCAAATGTGGTCACTGGGATGGTCTGGGCCAAGACAGATCCAGTGTCAAAGGTAGTTGAAGTACAGGGAAGAGAATGGAGAAGCATGTGGACCAACTGAAGAGAAGACAATCATTCAAATGCACACAATTCTTACAGGGGTCAACAGCCCTTCCTTCAGTGAGCAGAGCTCCCTCGCTGCTCCCCGCAGAGCTGCTGTGTTTGGAAGTCCTCCTGTCTGGCATTGGCGATGGTGCCAGCATTGTCTGAAACTGGACTGCCCTCTGCCCACGCTGCCTGATTGGGCAGCTCTCCCGTGCCTGCCAGCCGTTAATTCTCTGCCTCTGACAATGTCACCTTCATAACTCTGCCTCTCCTGCCCACACGGACACACCACCCATTTCCAATCCCCATGTTGGGACTTGAGAGCTTGTGATAAAATCACAGCCATTATCTTCAACCTCACCACAAACTGCATTCCCAAACCACTGACCATCCCATGTCCCTCCCAAGCCACTCCGAGTAAGGATGAGGACACTGGGATTTTTGTCTTGTCCCATCATCATTTTTGTCATTTTATTATTCATGCAATTCCAGTTTGTCCATTCCTTGTTTCTTCCCTTGTGTTATAAAGCAGAGGTTGTCCCCACCACCCCCCCCCCCCCCGCCCCCCACCCCGAGAACTTACACCGAAACACTGAGAGGAGTAATCTGTAAAAGTGGTGTGTGAAGTGGTGTGACCTGTTCTTCAGCAACTCCGAATGGTTAAGTGCAAAGTAAATCCCTGAAACTCACTCTAAAATCAACACACACCAATTTATTTTTCTTAACTAACAGTGACCAAATTAATTAAACTATTAACAGACTGAATAAATGCCTTCTAACTATTACCTACTCACGAATAAAACAAGATTCTAATGGAATGCAATTCAATCAAAAACAATTCCCACAGAACAACATAAATAGAATGTAGCCGGTCTCTAAACTACAACCAGGTTTTGTGGCTTCAGGAATTTTCGGGGCCTTCTCTGTTGGAGCTTCATTCTTCTTTGGTACCTTTGCTATCTAGATGATGCTTTCTTTAAGACGTAGATGAAACTATAAGAGCCAGTGATTCTCTCTTGCTGAGAGCTGTTAACTCCGGCAGATGCCAGTTGCTCTCTCTTTTTGCCCCCTTCTTTTATACCTGTGGTGACATATCAATAAATCCCAGAATAGGATTGGTCCGAGTTCGTCAGAACCATCACATTTAAATTTAATAAGTTCTTGGTATCTAATTGCCTGATTCCAATTGATTGGCTCAATTCAGAAGCCTGTTGTCTTGGCAAAAGCGCTGCTTGGCCTTTCGACACAATTGTTTCAATTTGGGCTCTCTGTGTACTTGCATTTTTAAAATTTCCAAGCACAGATAAAGCACCACCTTTTAAAGGACTATGCAATGCTTTGTCCCATTTTAAAGTTTTACAATGTTACCATTCTTACAGACACCAATTCTAACTTCCTTCCTCTCAATCTACAATTACTTTACCCAACTTCGGAACACCCAACTACCCAGCGCTGTCACTTCAAACCTGTCATTTCACTACCATTTACCAGTTCTAATGAAAGCTCAAACTACAATCCAGATTCTATCTTCATAAATATGTCCCTGACCTGCTGAGAATTTCCAGTATATTCCATTTATATTTCATTTTCAGCATTAAGAGGATTTTTTTTCATTCTATTGGAATGCAAGTTGTGCTTTTTGAATGTTTCACAAAGTACATTATTATTGATATTAACATATCACTTAAAACACTGGTGGATTTACTCTGTTTCCTGTTATTTGTCACTCTCTGATCTCCAGTCTGCATAGTAATGATCTCACAGATTCTTGTGCTGAGGATCTCGCCTCCGCTCTCAGTACAGACCAGTCACTGAGGTCCCTGGACCTGAGATCAAACTTCTTTAAAGACCAATCTGTCCCCGCTCTCTGCCGCCTCATACAGACCTGCAGGAGCCTGGAGAGGATCTGGTGAGTGTTCGTGTTAAATTTTAATCTAATAATTAAAATATAAATGGGATTTTAAAATATAAATTGGCTTGAATCTTCCAACAGTGGCAAAGATAAGCAGATTGACCTTGTGTGTGAAGATTCTCCCAACCTGGTGTGTGCTGGTAAGGGGGATTAGGTGGGTAGGTCAAGGCATTTAATGCATCGATGCAGACTCGATGCGCCCAAGGGCCTCTCCTGCACTGTAGGATTATGTGAACCCGAAACTGCTGTGTATTTCTCCCGGGATCTACAGAGCAATGAACTCGGGGAGCTCCATCAGAGTGGAGTCAGGGAAAAATAGAGATATAGAAGATAGGAGCAGGAGGAAGCCTATTGACCCTTCGAGCGTGCTCTGCCAATCATTGCGATCATAGCTGATCATTCAACTAAATAGCCTAAGCCTGCTTTTTCCCCATAACCTTTGATCTCATTAATCCCAAGTGTTATACCCAGCCGCCTCTTGAATGCATTCAATGTTTTGGCATCAGCTACTTCCTGTGGTAGTGAATTCCACAGGCTCACCACTTTCTGGGTGAAGAAATGTCTCCTCACCTCCGTCTTAAATGGTCTACCCTGAGTCCTCAGACTGTGTCCCCTGGTTATGGACTCTGAGACTTCTGGAAGTCAGAGCAGAGTCGAGGAAGCGACCACACACCCTATCTTCAGCACAGTGACGCTGGGGAGCTCCATCAGAGCAGAATAAAGTCGGGGAAGTGAGAGCACACACCCTATTTAAAGCACCATGAACACTGGGAGCTCCATCAGAGCAGAGTAGAGTCAGGGAAGAGAGAGCACACACACTATTTACAGCACAGTGACCCCGGGGAGCTCCATCATAGCAGAGTAGAGTTGGGGAAGAGAGAGCACACACCCTATTTACAGCACAGTGACCCCGGGGAACTCCATCAGAGCAGAGTAGAGTCGGGGGAAAGAGTGGGCACACACTATATTTACAGCACAGTGTCCATGGGGAGCTCTAACAGAGCAGAGTAGAGTCAGGGAAGAGCGAGCACACACCCTATTTTCATCACTAGATGCAACGTGGTAAGGTTAAAGGTAAATACACTTAATAAATATGATTGAAAAAAAATCTTTCGGGAGAGCATTTACTCACATTTAGAAACAAATGGACTTATTAGTAATAGACAGCATGGTTTTGTGAAGGGGAGGTTGTGCCACACGAACTTGATTGCGTTTTTCGAGGAAGCGACAAAGATGATCGATGAGGGTAAGGCATTGGGTGTTGTATACATGGGCTTCAGTAAAGACTTTAACAAGGTACCTCATGGTAGACTGGTGCGAAAGATGATGTCAGCAGGGATCAGAAGAGATCTAGCAAGGTGGATACAGAACTGGCATGGCCATAAATGACAGATCTTGGCAGTAGAGGGTGCTTTTCTGAATGGAAGGCTGAAACTAGCGCTGTTCCACTGGGATCTGTTCTGAGACCTTTATAAACGACTTGGAGGAAAAAGTAGCTGCTCTGATGAATAACCTCACAGGTGACACAAAAATTGGTGGAGTTGTGGATAGTGAAGAGGATTGTCAGAGGATACAGCAAGATATAGACCGGTTGGAGACTTGGGTGGAGAAATGGCAGATGGAGTTTAATCCGGACAAATGTGAAGACATGCAATTTGGAAGGTCCAGTGCATATCGGAATTATACAGTAAATGGTAGAACCCTTAGGAGTATCGAGAGGCAGAGAGTTCTGGGCATACATGTCTACCAACCCTGAAGGTGTCAATGCAGCTGGCTAAGGTAAAGAAAAATGCATACGGCATTCTTGGCCTCATCACTCAGAGCATGGAATATAAAAAATGGCACGTCATGCTGCAGATATACAGAACTTTAGTTTGGCATCATTAAGAATATTGTGTACAATTCTGATCGCCACATTACCAGAAGGATGTGGATGCTTTGGAGAGGATAGAGAAGAGGTTCACCAGAATGTTGCCTGGTCTGCAGGATATTAACTGTGAGGAGAGGTTGGATAAACGCGGTTTGCTCTCACTGGAATGACGGAGGTTGAGGGGTGACATAATAGAGGTCAACAAGATTGGGTGGCGTGGACAGAGTGGATAGTCAGATGCTCTTTCTTAGAGATTTTTTCCACTTAGAAAGGAAGCTAGAACTAGAGGGCACAGCCTCAAAATAAAGGGGGGTCAGTTTAGGACAGAGCTGAGGAGGAACTTCTTCTCTCAGAGGGTGGTGAATCTCTGGAATTCTCTGCCCACTGAAGTGGTGGAGGCTACCTCGTTGAATATGTTTAAATCACGGATAGATGGATTCCTGATCGGTAAGGGAATTAGGGGTTATGGGGATCAGGCGGGTAAGTGGAACTGATTCACTTCAGATCAGCCATGATCTTATTGAATGGCGGGGCAGGCTCGAGGGGCTAGATGGCCTACTCCTGCTCCTATTTCTTATGTTCTTATGTAGGGCAGAAAAGTCAAGTACGAAGGGACATAGGTTTAAGGTGAGTGGGGAAATGTTTAGAGATGTGTGCGGCACGTTTTTTACAGAGAGGGTGTTGAATGTCTGGAACGCGCTGCCTGGGGAGGTGGTGGGAGGAGGTACGATTGCAGTATTTAAGGGGCAACTAGATGAATACATGAATCGGAAGGGAATGGAAGGATGCAGAGTCCGTAAATGCACACGGTTGTAGTTTAGTCTGGCATCTTGATCGGTGCAGGCTTGGAGAGCTGAAGGCCTGTTCCTGTGTTGTCCTTTTATTTGTTGTTCTTTGTTCCTAATGTTAGTTGAATGGTGGAGGAATGAATTGGTTTGCAAGTGGATGAGTGGTGAGTCAGGGAGCTGAGGAGCGGTTGAAGGATTAGTTTTGGGTGTCGGGGGAGTCGTCGAATCGTATTGTTTTGGGTTGCAGGGTTATTTGGAAGTTTGGATGGTGGCTGGGAGTTGCTTATGTTGTTGGGGTCTAGTCAGATGTGGTTGCGTGGTTGGGGTGGGGTGCGAGGGCTGGGATTTATTAATATACTTGGAGAAGGTGATGGCATTGAGTTGTGTTCGGTGTTATGAGGTTAAGTCAGATGCTCAGTCAGGTCAGGAGAGATTAGTTCGTGGTGGGCCAAATTAGGAGATTTAGTCAGATTTGTTCAGGGGCTGGGGGGGAGGTAGTTAGGCTGGTGGGGTGGTGGAGGGAAGTTGAGATCAATGGCGGGGGTGGTTAGTCGGATTGTGCGACGTGTAGTATGTGGTCAGTAAAGGGTGATTGGAGGACTCTGTTGTGGTAACCAGATTTAAGACCAGATTTTGCGCTGTCTAACATTACCGATCCAGGTAAGTCCTGTGGATCAGTCCCAAGTTTCTGACTCTAACTTAGGGAGAGCGACAGGCCCGTGCAGCAGCGGAGTTCCCTCATGGATATTTAAACCTCTGGAACAATTCCAAGGTAATCATGCACCAGGGCTTCAGCCGTGTCCCGATGCTCATCGTCAGTTGCGTGTCTGGTCTCTGGCGATCCAGAGACCAGAAGATTTGTCCCATTAACTGCAGTCCCCTGTTATTTACTCTATTGTTCAATGCGTTTGTTTTCTGTATCGTCTTTAATCTCTTTCAGGCTGAGTTACAATGCGTTCAGTCCAAATGGAAAGAGACATCTGGAGTCACTGCGGGAATCCAGACCGGGACTGGAAGTGACAGTGTGAACATTTCAATCTATAAACATTGCTGCTCCACCGGTTACAGTGAAATCCTGAATTGTGAAGATCTTCGACAGCTCCTTCCAAACCCTTCATTCCTGCCCCTCTCCCTCCCTATTCCATCAGCCCCTCCAGCCTGGCACTGATTTCCCTGCTTACCTGGTTTCCCAGCTGGAAAACTGTTGTAGTTTTAGTCTCCACATTGAAGGAAAGATTGCTGCAAACCATTGTTTAAGCAGCAATGTGTTGTCAGTGTTCTCAGCAACAGAGTCTTCAACCTCCTTTCAAAATGGAGCAGCAGAGATCATTCTCCAGAGAGAGAACAGTGTGTGTGATTCTGACAGTACCCAGCAGAGGGCAGATTGGTCAATCTTGTCAGAGTTTCCTCTCTGTCTCTGTCACTGAATTAAAGACTCCACCAGCCTCTCCTCAAAACCTCTTTCACTATCTGGTGATTAAAGTGACACAATGCCACCATCTGCTGGTGGCTCCCAGCTACTGCAGGTGCTGCTTTTGGTGAACCTCAGACAAGTTTAGTCAGTCCCTTCTGGGAACCGGTTACTGCAGCGTGAATATTGAACAATATTAACAGGGATTGGAGTTTGCAGCAGGAACCCCGGCTGGTGAATTAACCCTTTTATCACCAGAGACTGTACATGAACTCTGTTCCCTCATTCCCCAAGGGAGATATTGTCTGGAGATTGTAGTTGGGGATGATCTCAGACTGTAATGTGTACATTTGGTGCAGTTATCAGACGCTAATCCCATTCAGAATGGGAGTGGGTAAACTGTGCTGCACTCTGTAATTCCTGTTTCAGACATTGTCAGTGTTTAATCTTACACAGTGGATCTTGCTCACAGTTTTTAAAATTGTTTGCAAGATAGTTGTCTCAATCTCACAGACTGATTCTTTGAACATGGAAAACAAACATTTTATCGCACAGAATTTATCTTTTACAAATGGATTCATATTGTGTCCGTGCTCAAGCAGGCAAGGAGATCTGAACAATCTGTTCCTATTTTGCTGCTCTTACACTATAATTCCACAGGTTTCTGTGATAGGGAGTGAAGTGGGGAAAAATATACAGATGAGTACACTTTTTAAATGACTGCCTGTCACATAAAGAGTTAACTGGGAGAGACACCATAAACAGGCACTGACTCTTACTTGGAATTAAAACATGCCGACAACTACCTGTAAATTAAAACATGCGGGAATTAGATACTGCAGGAAGCCAGTGGAAATAAGGACAATCCCAGGACAAAAGGGTCTGTTAAAGAGATCAGCCACAAATGGGAATGGGAATACATAAATGCAGGAAAACCAATTATTATATGAATGGGCCGAAACTAAACCATTGATAGTCACTGACGTAGGAAATGAATCCATTCATAGAACAATGCGATGTTAACATGCTTATGTCTGTATCTGTCTGTATTTGTCTATAACGATGTGTTACCGATCGATCACCTACTTGATTACAACAATGTGATAATGGCTAAATGTCTGGTCCATCTATTGTGTAAACGGTATAAAGATGGACCGCTCCTATTGTATCATTGAGAGAAGGTTTTGCTGCTTATTAGTGCCTTGTCTCCACAAAGCTTCGTTAAAATAAAACTGTATTCTTGAAACGTTCAAGCCTGACTCAGTGGTATATTTCCCACAACAATTGGCATAGTCAGCTAGGATCCTATTACTGGTGAGATCGATTGGCTACGATCGGAGCTGGGGTAGAGATCACTGAATCAGTGAGAGTCGGACAAGGCCGAGAATACAGTTTGCAAGGGGTTAAACTTAAGGGGTTAAACTTAAGGGGTATTTGTAGTAATAAGTATTGCTGTATATGGTATAGTGATAAGTACTAACTGCTGGTAGTGATAAGTAACTGTTGCTTGTGTTGACCGACAAGAGGACAAGGTAGTGCCTGTCTCAAAACCCTGCCTTAGACCGGCTGTTAAGATGAGAAATCTCCCACATGATGGTCAGGAATTGAAGTGGGTAAAGAGACACCAAGGGCACTTAGGATTGTGAAGCACAAGTGGCAGAGGTCAGTTAACATCAAACTCTGTAGTGGCGAACAAACGCAGAGTTGCCATCTGATTGCATGAAAGTTTGTAAAGTTGGGAACTGGACTGTCAAAGTTGTGAAAAGCGGGGCGGAAAAGAAGCTTGATCAACTCTGACCTAAACTGGACTCCGGTGGAGAAGCACCTTGCCGAGGTGGTAATAGTGGAAGCCGTGAGTATAACTTGAAACCCTGTAACGATAGTGAAACACGGTGCTAGAGTAGTAATAGTGGCCGGGGGTAGTGAAGTCCCTACGGTCGAGAACACACTTTACGAGAGAGTAATCGTGGCCGGGGTTAGTGAAGTCTGCGAAATGGCAGATAATGAACTTAAAAGGGGATCTGCAGGATCCCTCATTGAAGTTTACATGACAGACAGGAAAGAGTTATTAAAGAGAATGCAAAAGGATGGCTGGGATACTTCTCAGACCTTAGAGCAGCAGACAAAGTGGATAGATAAAGAAAAGAGAAATAAGACAAAGAAGATAGGAGTAATGTTAATACATCAGTTAGCTGGACTAATTGAGCAAGTAGTCGCCTCTACTAAGAAGTGGAGTGAAGATAAAGAAAGGATTCGAGAATTAGAATCCCGAGTGAGGGAACTGGAGAAGCAAAACCAGGTTTTAGAAAAAACGCAATGGAGAGGGGAAACTGTCCCTCTAACTCCTTATGAGTCCACACAGCAGGGACCAACCGCTCTTCCAGAGGAGTGGGAAGTGCTAGAACACAACTTAGCGCAAGTAACCCGAGGGGAAACAAATGCGCGATCAAAGGCAACTTATCAACCATTCACCCCAGGTGAGAGACAGCAGATAATGGCTTCCCTGGGTAAATTACAACCTAGAAGCGCAAACATTAAATTCTGGGAAGAATTAGACACAATCTGGGGAGGACACCAATTTCACCTGAGAGACGTACACCAGCTGGTCAGGGGAGCCTGTCCAGCGGGTAAGTGGAGGCAGGTAGTAGGTGGACCCGCCGCTCCTCCAGCACAGGATTATAATGGGGGACGGTGGACACATGCAGTCGCCCTAACATCGGAGATAGATGCCCAACAGACACCCTTCACCCAGTTTAAAGCAGAGATTCAGAGGGTATTAGGGAATGCTCCCACTAACTGGAGCAGAATTACCACAACCAAACAGTTAAAAGGGGAAGGAGCTTCTGAATACGGGGAACGGTTGTTCCAGGTATATCAAGATGCTGAGGACAAGGAAACCCAGGTCGAGGGGATCAAGCATTCATCCAGGCTTTTAAGGATGGACTCTCCAGCGCTCACCAGGTCCTCCTAAAAATGGGAGTGATTATGCCCCAAGATTACGATGAACTGGTAGAGTGGGCTAGTGGCGTACCGGGAGAAGAGAAATCCCAGGCAAGAACAAGGCTAGAAAGAGTAGCAGCCGACAGTAATCGGAATGGAACAAAGTCTAAACTGACTTGCCACAATTGTGGTCGGCAAGGACACTTTGCGAGGGATTGCGGGACTCCATGGAAAGGGAACAGATTTGGGAACAGTGGGAAACATTGCAGCCACTGTAATAAATATGGACACACAGAAGCAGTGTGTTGGAATAAGCATGGGAGAACCCCGACCCAATCCATGAGCACAGCAGAACCGGAGGAACCACAGGACCTCCGGGGTCAGCAAGATTGACGGTCTGCAGCCCCCATTCACAAGGGTAAGAAGGAAGGAAGGATTTACGTGTCAGCACTAGTAGGGGGCAGGCAATGTGAGATGCTGGTGGACACAGGAGCATCAATATCTGTCACCGACCTACCCTTACCCACTACAAATAAAATGATTTACCTGACCGGGATAGGAGGGAAACAAACACCCGCCTACCTGAGCGAGACCACGTTAGTAGAAATAACTAATCTGTATATACCAATGAGGTTTTATGTGTGCAAAAATAACGAGGGTGCAAAAATGGGAAATGATCTGATGAAAGAACATGAGATTCTGATAGACTGTGGAAAGGGAGAATTAATCTGGCCAAGACTGGACAGTCGGAAAACTAGAATAGGGAAACTTACAAGTCACCTCGAAACTATTAAGGTGGCCACAGTCACCACCAGAAATTGGGAATTAGAGACTGGAGGGTTCGGAGCCATCTGTGCCTCCGTCCCCGGAGTATGGGCTAAAACAAAGTTCGATACCAGTTTGACTAAAACGGACCCAATAAAGGTACCGGGACCGGAGGATAAGCCACGCCGACAATACCCAATCAAACCAGAGGCAGAGAAAGCTGTAGTGGAGATCGTTAAAGGGTGAGTGGAAAGGGGGATTCTGAGAGAAACCACAAGCACCACTAACTCCCCAACATGGCCAGTGAGCAAGCCTGACGGAAGCTATAGGCTCACGATAGATTACACCGGACTCAATAAAGTCAGGTCCAAGTTGCACCCCATTGTAGCAAGCCCTTCGACAATCCTGAATGGACTGTCACAGGAGCACAAAATATTCACAGTATTGGACGTAGCCAATGGATTCTGGTCCTTACCATTGGATCCTGAATCCCAAGACAAATTTGCCTTTACAGTAGGAGACAGCCAGTACACTTGGACTCGTTTACCACAGGGATTCCACAACAGTCCCGCTATATTCCATCGAGAAATGAGTGACATCCTGAACAGGGTAGAACTGCCAGAGGGTAGTACGGACCTACAATATATAGAACATAGAACATAGAAAGCCACAGCACAAACAGGCCCTTCGGCCCACAAGTTGCGCCGATCACATCCCCACCTCTAGGCCTATCTATAGCCCTCAATCCCATTAAATCCCATGTACTCATCCAGAAGTCTCTTAAAAGACCCCAACGAGTTTGCCTCCACCACCACCGACGTCAGCCGATTCCACTCACCCACCACCCTCTGAGTGAAAAACTTACCCCTGACATCTCCTCTGTACCTACCCCCCAGCACCTTAAACCTGTGTCCTCTCGTAGCAACCATTTCAGCCCTTGGAAATAGCCTCTGAGAGTCTACCCTATCCAGACCTCTCAACATCTTGTAAACCTCTATCAGGTCACCTCTCATCCTTCGTCTCTCCAGGGAGAAGAGACCAAGCTCCCTCAACCTATCCTCATAAGGCATGCCCCCCAATCCAGGCAACATCCTTGTAAATCTCCTCTGCACCCTCTCAATGGCTTCAACATCTTTCCTGTAATGAGGTGACCAGAACTGCGCGCAGTACTCCAAGTGGGGTCTAACCAGGGTCCTATAAAGCTGCAGCATTATCTCCCGACTCCTAAACTCAATCCCTCGATTAATGAAGGCCAGTACGCCGTACGCCTTCTTGACCGCATCCTCCACCTGCGAGGCCGATTTAAGAGTCCTATGGACCCGGACCCCAAGGTCCTTCTGATCCTCTACACTGCTAAGAATGGTACCCTTCATATTATACTGCTGCTTCATCCCATTGGATCTGCCAAAATGGATCACCACACACTTATCCGGGTTGAAGTCCATCTGCCACTTCTCCGCCCAGTCTTGCATTCTATCTATGTCTCGCTGCAACTTCTGACATCCCTCCAAACTATCCACAACACCACCTACCTTGGTGTCGTCAGCAAACTTACCAACCCATCCCTCCACTTCCTCATCCAGGTCATTTATGAAAATGACAAACAGCAAGGGTCCCAGAACAGATCCCTGGGGCACTCCACTGGTCACTGACCTCCATGCAGAGAAAGACCCCTCCACCGCCACTCTCTGCCTTCTGCAGACGATATCCTGATAGCTTCAGAGTCCAAGTCAGGACATCAAGAAGCCTTATATTTATTACTGAATGAATTAAAAGCCGCAGGGTTAAAGGTGAGCCCCAAAAAGGCACTAATCGGGAAAACACAGGTCCTACACCAAGGACACCTTATATCCCAAGGACTTAAAGAAATGCCAACGGACCGAAAGAAGGCAATACAACAAATGCCGCGACCCGTCACCGTAAGAGGGGTCAGAAAGGTGCTAGGACTATTCAACTATAGCCGGAGTTTCATCCCAGGGTTCGCAAAATTAGCAGAACCCATACAAAGACTAGTCAAAGGGGGAAAACCAGCTTTAGATCCCGTAGAATGGGGACCCGAGCAGGAAGAGGCTTACACTAAACTAAAAACAGAACTGATATCAGCCCCTGGACTAGGATTACCCGATTCTAATAAGGACTTCCATATCCATTTTAGTAATGAGGGAGGGTTCTATTCCGCAGTGGTGACACAGGACCATGGCGACAGAAAGAGACTCATAGAGTATTATTCCACAGCAGAAGGGCCGGTAGTCACCAGACTGCCAAGGTGCATAGCCGCCTTGCATTGCGCCGCCTGGGCTGTAAAGGTTAGCGAGCCAGTAATCATGGCAGGGAATATAATCCTTCACACCAAACACACCTTGGTGGAAATGTTGAACACGGGAAAATTAAGGTCAGTCTCAAACATGAGAAGGGCTAAATGGGAAGCTGTTCTCCTACCTCCAAGCAAGTCCGTAATAATAATGAGGGATACAGGGAATAACCCAGCAGAAGGGATTTTAGACGAAGGAGAGCCACACAATTGTGAAGATATAGACAGGGACGAAGGAGAGGGTAAGATAAAGGACATACCCTTAATAACAGCTGAGGAGACCCTTTTTGTGGATGGGTCACCCTGGACAAGGTGGGCAGTAGTGAATGACAAATTAGAGACAGTTAAGGTCAGGAAGGATTGACAGAGGTCGTTCCGCGCAAGTGGCAGAACTAGTGGCACTCACACAGGCACTAGAGTTACCTGAAGGTAAAACGGTGAACATCTATACAGACAGTCGCTATGCATTCGGAGTCATACATGACTACATGTCAGCATGGGGAAGAAGAGGGTTCATAACCACAGGAGGAACCCAGATTAAGCACCAGCAAAGAATTGAGGCATTATTGAGAACTAGCGAGAAACCTAGAGAAACCGCAGTAATCAAAATTAAAGCGCACCAGAAAGAACCAGGAAGAGATAACCCGGACTGGTTAAATTTCAAAGGGAACCAAGCTGCAGACAGGGCGGCACAGTTAGTCTTAGGACAGGAGACAATTGGCGAGCTGCCAATAGCAGCGATAGAGCAGACAGGAGACGAAATACATATTTGGGACTTACATGAGGATACCCCAAAGGAGGAAAAGGAGAAATGGGAAGCACAGAGAGCAGTCAAAGGGACTGATAACATTTGGAGATGGGAAGATAACGTAATAGCACCAGAGTGCATACAAAACACCCTATTGGAACTACACCATGGACTCTCACATGTGGGTAGAGAGGCCATGATAACTAGTATAGGAAAGGAATGGTGGTGGAAAGGAATGGGAAGAGATATAGCCCGACACTATCACTGATGCGGCACGTGCGCGGAACACAACACTGGTAGACCCATAAAAATTAAAATGGGACACCAGCCGAGACCAAAGGGATCCTGGGAACATCTGCAAATAGATTTCACAGGGCCACTACCACAATCCCATGGCAAAACGTATTGTCTGGTTATTATAGACCAGTTCACCAGGTGCGTAGAATTGTACTGCTACCACGGTGACTAGGATATTGGCAGAAGAGGTAATCCCGAGATGGGGTGTACCTCTACAAATCGAATCGGACCAAGGTTCGCACTTCACTGGAAAGATGGTAAAAACAGTACGCCAATTAATGGGGATAAAACAAAAATTCCACATCCCCTACCACCCACAGAGTTCTGGAATGGTGGAACGTATGAATAGAACACTGAAAAATGCACTAGCTAAAGCCGTACAAACATCGGGAAAAATGTGGACAGAGGTATTGCCCACGATACTAATGAAATTAAGAGCTACCACAAACCGGACAACCGGATTAACCCCTTATGAGCTAATGACAGGACGGGTGATGCAATTACCCGAAAGCATCATAACAGGTGGGATCGATGTAGGTCCACTAAAAGATAAAATCAGGAGATATGTTTTGGAACTGAGCACCCAGCTAAAAGGGATGCGCAAATTGGTAAAGGACAATCAGGAAATAAAAGACGCAGAGAGAGAGCTTGAGATGCTCCCTGACGTCCCAACAGCGGGAAGTCGCGCCCTAGTATAAACATTACCTGACAAACCAGGGTTTGCAGCAAAATGGAATGGGCCGTATGAAGTTATAATTAGTGGAGGTACCTGTGCCTGTATAGACATAAGAGGGAAAGGGGTCTGGAAACATTGGACACAGCTAAAAATATACAAGGGGACAACTCAGTGACTCGATTGATGAACTAACGAAAATGCTTTCCTCAACGCAGGCAAAGATTGCAAGCAAGAACGACTGGGACGCCCAGGTTGATAGATAATATAACTTGTAAAGATTATATGAATTATAGTGTTAGGTTTGATATTTGATCGTTGCGAATATGTATGTCATCGCGTATGTATCTGTACTACTTTGCGTTGTTGCGACTGTAAATTTAACTGGATTGGAGGATAACTTGTTTTACAAAGCTCACATACATTTACACGGGAATCGAACTGCATGTTACCCGTTAGCACAATCGGTAGAAGCCCTATTTGTAGCCACCCCTGGGTGGACCCCTCATGACTTACATACTGTAGATACATCAGATACACACTGTATGGGACAAATTGGCAAATATAAAAGAGGTATACAGGGGAGATGTGTGGGACTTGTAAACCCCACAGATCCTGTGTGCAGGGGGTTCCAACAGGTGGGAGGAAAAGCTTGTTCAGATACTGCAAGCTATCCGCTTTGTTTTACGGGCAGGGATGAGGATGTGCCTATGCCTTGGTCCCTAAGAATGATTCCTGCGTACAGACGCAGTGTGTCCGTAACATTGTTGGGTTAATAAGGGACAGTTTACTTGCACTTGTGATGAACAGAAATGTCTGAATATAACCACGGGAAGACAGCTTATTTGTGGACAATGCAATGGAACTCACGTAAGCTCAGCCAGATGGACATACCCATTTGATACTTACCAGGTGGTGGGATCAAACGGGGAGTCAAGTAAAATGAACAATTGGCAATATGAACACACTCATAATCAAGACACTAAATGTTAGTGGGCTAAGAAGGGATATGTGTTCCTCTTCAATGGTACTTACATGACAGAAACACCAAACCTCCCAAACCGTTTTGCAGTAGGAACAATAGGACCACTGACTGTTCCATGCCCTCAGAAGGGGCATATTCGGAGGAGAATAGTAACTCGGGTTATCAGCAAAGAATTCTGCGCTGATTGGGAAGCCCCGGGCACAATGGGATCTTCACTGGGATATGGGTTCCTTGGAGCCTTATCTCTGGGAGGGGCAGCAGGAGTGATTAGTGCAAAGAATAGGAATCATATTGTTTGTGGACTAACTGTCCTGGGAAACGGCACTTCGAAAGCACTGGAAGCTGTTAACCAAGAAATGGCTGAACTGAGGTTATATGCACAACAGACACGATCGGCAGTGGACTACCAGTTAGCACAACAAGGGAGAGTGTGCACAATTATAGACAATAAATGCATAACCCATGTCACAGACGAGTCCTATAACATTACACAGGTCATCAATAGCATCAGAGAACAACTTGATAGCTTCAGACAGGGACCCAAGAAAGGAAGTAACTGGCTGGAATGGCTAGTGGGGGGGTCCTGGGAATCTTACTTATTAGATGGATTGGTCATACTCATTTCAATTGTAATTGTCTGTTGTCTCATTGTTGGATGCCTAAAAGTCTGCTGCAAGATTATGGTGACAAGAATTGTGATGTGGAGATGAATTGTAAGAATTGTGCCAGGAGCCAGTGTATCCATCGAGGAAGAACCCACGATGAAGATCCCCAAAGACATCAGAAGAAACGAAGGAAGAAAGGAGAAGATGGAATTATATATATGAATGTATAATTGTTGGTCTGGGGATTATTAAAGTCATAATCTGACCAAAAGTGGGGAGTGAAGTGGGAAACACATAAAGATAGGTACACATAAAATGGCTGCCTGGCACATAAACAGTCACCTGGGAAAGAGACATTAAACAGGCACTGACTTTTAGTACAGACAGCCACTTGAGATTAAAACATAAAGGACAGACAGCTATTTAAAGTTAAACATGCAGGAATCAGATCCTGCAGGAAGCCAGCCAGGGCTTGAGGCACTCTTTAGGGTAGGGACAATAGGGTTGGGTAAAGAGATTAGCTACAGGTGGGAATGGGAATACATAAATGCAGGAAAACCAATTCCTGTAAATTACTGTATGAATAGACCGAAACTAAAGTAATTGATAGGGAAAATGTACCCATCCTATGAAACAATGCGATGTTAAAAGCCAATGTCTGTATATGTCTGGCTGTAACAATGTGTTAACTATCGATCCTACTCAGCTATAACGATGTGTTAAACGGCTAATGTCCGGACTATCCATTGTCTAAAAGGTATAAAAATGAACTACTCCTAATGCATCATTGAGAGAAGGTAGCTTTCTTGAAGCACTGCGGAGTGCCTTTTCTCCACGAAGCTTCTTTAAAATAAAACTGTTGTTGAAACCTCCAGTCTGACTCCGAAGTGGCATTTTTACCACAACACCTTCCATTTCCCATTTCTCTCTCTGAGAACTCACAATCAAAGGAGAATGAAGGGAGACAGAGAGAGAGAGAGAGAGAGCAGGAAAACCCACAATCACATCCTGAATAAAATGAATTAAAGTTTTTTTTAACCATCGATTTCTCTCACTTCAGCACTGACACTGTTCGGGAATGAAGCAAATACAAAAGGACATTCTGAGGGCCCTCTGAGATTAAGCCTTGAATTGAGGCCTAGTCACAGAGGCTGCATTAAACCTCGGGGACAGAGAACAGTTTTCTCCCCCCTCCCCCAGTGAACCAGAACAATCCTCTCCAGCCCCGAAACTGTCCCAGACACGACTGGAAGGAGTGAGAGGGAAAAGGGAGCCAGTGATCCCCAGACCCTGCCCCTTCCACCCTCCCCCCACCCTGCCCCTTCCACCCTCCCCCCACCCTGCCCCTTCCACCCTCCCCCCACCCTGCCCCTTCTACCCTCCCCCCACCATTGAAACAACAAATCACATTGGGATTTTCTCCGACATTTATACAAGATGCAACATCAAAACAAATGGATGGAGCAGCGGGGAAGGACTGCAGGAGAGTGGAAAAGAGACCCATATCTTTCTCCCTCACCGTCTCTCCCTCCTGCTCACTCCCCTCCCCTCCCACTCTTTCTCCCTCTCCGTCTCCTAACCTCTCCCTCCTCTTCCAACTCATTCTCTCCCCTCACTCTCTCTCTATACCCTTCAATCTCTCTCCCTTCAGTCGCTCCCCCTCACATTCTATACCCCTCATACTCTCTCCCACTCAATCACTCTCCCCCTCTCTCCCCTTACTCTCCCACCCGCACTCTCTCTACCCCCTCACTGTGCCCTTCTCACTCTCCCCTCACTCTCACTCCCCTCACTCTCACTCCCCCCTCCCCCTCCCTCACACACCCTCCACATCCTCCCCCTCCCTCACACACACTCTCCTCACACTCTCTCTCAGCCCTCACACTATCCCACTCTCTCCCCGTCACTCGCTTCGCCCTCACTCGCTCTTCACCTACTTCCCCTCACTCCGCTCCCCTCACTCTCTCCCCGTCACTCTTTCCCCGACACTCTCCCTCCCCCGTGCTCTCTCCTCGATCACCGTCACTATCTCCCCTCACTCCCCACTCTCCCTCACTCGTCTTCACCTACTCCCTCCTCACTCCCTCTCCCCGTCACACTCTCCCATCTCTTGCTCTCTCCCCTCACACTTTCCTCGTTCACTCTCATCCCTCTCACTCTCCCCCATCACACACTCTCCTCTCATTCTCTCCCCGTCACTCTCTCCCCCTCAATGTCTCTTCATCCACTCTCACCCTCCCACCCTCTCCCCTCACTCTCACCCTTCACCCTCCCTAACCTCACTCTCTCCCCTCACACTATCATCTGTTCAATCTCACCCCCTCATTCTACCTCCCCTCACCGCCTCACTCTCTCCCCTTCACTATTCCACTCACTCTATCCACCCCCCCCCCCACTATTCCCCCTTCACTCTCGCTCCCCTCAGCCTCTCTTCCTCTCACTCTTCCTCCCAAAACTCCCTCCCCCTCACTCTTCCACTCACCCTCTCTCCTCATTACCTCTCCCTCATGTCCGCGCACACTCCCCCCTCACTGTCTCCTCCCCACTTAATTCTCCCTCACCCTCTCCACCCCTCACTCCCTCCCCCTCATTCTCTCCCCCTCAATTCCTTCCCCTTCACTCTCTCCCCCTCAGTCTCTGCCCTCACACTCTCCCCTTTACTTTCCCTCCCTTAGCCTTTCTCCCCTCACACTCTCTCCCCTCACACATTCCCCTCATTCTCTCCCCTCACTTTCTCCTCCTCAATTCCTTCCCCTTCACTCTCTCCCCCTCAGTCTCTGCTCTCTCACTCTCCCGCCTCACACTCTCCTCTTTACTTTCCCTCCCTTAGTCTCTCTCCCCCCTCACTTTCCCCCTCATTCTCTTCCCCCTCACTGTCTTCCCCCAGTCTCTCCCCTCACACTAACCCACCTCAGACACCCCCCTTTACTGTCTGTCCCCTCAGCCTCTCTCCCCTTATTCTTTCCCCTCACTCTATCTCCCCCATCACTCGGTTACCCTTTCTCTCGCATCCTCTCACTTTCTCCCCCTCGGTCTCTCTCTCCTCACTCTCTCTCATTTCTCCTCACCTTCTCTCGCTTCCCCTCGCTCTCTCTCGCTTCCCATCACCCACTCCTCCTCAGTCTCCCCTCACTTGGTCTCTGCTCTCCCCACTCGCTCTGTCCATCGCTCTCTCTCCCCTCACTCCATCTCCCTTTGCCCTCTACCCTCAGTCACTCCCTCCCCCTCACTCGCTCTTCACTTACTCTGCCCCTCACTCTATCACCTCTCACTCTCTCCCCATCAATCCCTCTCCCCTCACTCTCTCCCTCCTCTGACTCTCTCTCCCCTCACGCATTCTTCAGCGTCTTTACCCCTCCTCTCTCTTCCTTCACTCTTATTGAAGCATTGAATTCAGCCACTTAAACCCTGTTCGGGAATTAAGCAAACGCAAAAGTGCCCCTGAGATTAGGCCGTGAATTGAGGCTGAGTCACACAGGCCTTGAATTGAGGCCCAGTGAAACAGAACAATCCTTTCCATCCACAAATCCCAGTGCCCTGTCTAAAAACACGAGAACTCTAGGATGGAGAACAAGCCTTTCCCCAGGCTCAGGAATGTGAATTTCAGCTCCCTCTCCCTCCCGAGTGCTTCACAGTGAGAGAGGCAGACTGAGAACATTACAAAGAGAAACTCAGTAAAAGTAGATTGAAGCACTGCCCTGGGCTCTCACACAGCACCGTGACATTACTGAGAGTAAAACACAGGCACTGTCCAATTGGCCAATTAAACCGGGTCCCAATCGCAGCCTTTTTCATTCCAAGCCCCTGTGAGAACTCGATCGAAACGCCCTCTCTACAGCTCTGCCTTACCCTGTTCCTCTCTATATAGAACATAGAACAGTACAACATAGAACAGGCCCTTCGGCCCATGATGTTGTGCCGAGCTTTATCTGAAATATCCCACCCTCCTTTCCCAAAATCTTTTATGTTTAAAATGTGGACACTGATACAGTGTGAGGAATATGGGGCAGGGAGGAGGCACAGAGCATGAGTGCACAGCAAGATCCCACACACACATACACACACACACACACACAGTCTGAACATGGCCAGATACAATGTGATATTTAAGTGAGGATTGAGGTGAAGTCAGTGGGCAATGAGGGACCACACCTCTCCATCTCTCCGCCCCTCTTCCTTCCACCCCTCCCCAGTTAAAATAAGGGGACACCACTCCAGGTTTGGTGCTGTTTGTACATTTGACATGAACAGGGAACCTTCCACCTCTAGCACAGTCACTCCTCTCTGTTTCTCTCTCTCTGATTCCCTCTCTCTTTTACCTCCACCATCTCTGCCCCTATCCACCCCCCTCTTCTCTCTCTCTACTGCACTTGATGATCTATTTCTGTTCTCTCTCTCTCTCTCGGCCTGTTTATCTCCCCCTATCTCTGTGCGTACCCATCATGCTCCTCTCTCTCTCTCTCTCGCCTGCTCTGGATAATCTCTCTCTCGGACGATGAATCTGGATTGAAATGCTCTCTGAAAGGTTTCTGTCTGACCATTTTAAATCATGTCACCCTGTGACCACCGTTTGTGTTGATCACTGATTCACATTGAGAAATGAGGCTGGGGACAGTGGTGGGAGATGGAAGCAATCACAGTCAGTTGTCAGTACACTGGATTTGGGGAGCGGAACCACAGTCTCCCAGCAGGATAGGTTGCAGGGAAAATACACACAGCAAGATCCCACAAGCAAACTGCTCTGTTACCCTCCCATCCCGTCGCCCCCCCCTCCCTCACTGTTACCCTCCATTTCCCATTTCTCTCACTGATAACTCACAATCAAAGGAGAACGATGGGAGACAGAGAGAGAGAGAGATAGAGAGAGAGCAGGAAAACCCACAATCACATCCTGAATTAAATGACTTAATGTTCTTTTTTAACCATCAAGTTCTCCCACTTCAGCACTGACACTGTTCGGGAATGAAGCAAATACAAAAGGACATTCTGAGGGCCCTCTGAGATTAGGCCTTGAATTGAGGCCTCGTCACAGAGGCTGCATTAAACCTCGGGGACAGAGAACAGTTTTCTCCCCCCCCCCCCCCCCCCCCGCCTCCCCCAGTGAACCAGAACAATCCTCTCCAGCCCCGAAACTGTCCCAGACACGACTGGAAGGAGTGAGGGGGGAAAGGGAGCCAGTGATCCCCAGACCCTGCCCCTTCCACCCTCCCCCCACCATTAAAACAGCAAATCACATTGGGATTTTCTCTGACATTTATACAAGATGCAACATCGAAGCAAATGGATGGAGCAGCGGGGAAGGACTGCAGGAAAGTGAGTGGAAAACAAAACCCACACCTTTCTCCCTCCCACTCTCTCCCATTCACACTCTCCCCCCCTCCCCTCTCGCCCCCTCCCCCCAATGCTCTCCTGACTCACTCTCCCTTTTACTTAGTCTCTCTCCCCTCACACTTTCCCCCTCACACTTTCCCTCATTCTCTCCCCCTCATTGTCCTCCCCCTCAGTCATTCCCATCACACTATCCCGCCTCAGACAGTCTCCTTTACTTTCCAACCCCTCAGCCTCTCTCCCCTCAATCTATCTCCCCCTCACTCTCTCTTCAATCTATCTCTCTGTCATTCTGTTCCCCTCACTCTTTCCCCCTCACTCTTTCCCCCTCCACTGTCCCCTCACTCGCTCTGCCCATCACTCTCTCTCCCCTCACTCCATCTCCCTTTGCTCTCTGCCCTCACTCACTCTCTCCCCCACTCGCTCTTCACTTATTCCCCCCCTCACTCGATCTCCTCTCACTCTCTCCCTGTCAGTCCCTCTCCCCTTACTCTCTCCCTATCACTCTCCCTCCTCTGATTCTCTCTCCCTCACCCCCCTCCCCTCTCTCCTCACAATATCTCCCATTCAATCTCTTCACTGCACTCGATTCCCCTAAATCTTTCCCCTCACTCTCTCACACTCACTGACTCCCCCTCACTCTGTTCACCTTCACTCCCTCCCCCTCACCCCTCATTATCTCCTCCCTCAGCCTTTTGCCCCCTCACTCCCTCCCCCCACTTTCTCCCTCACTTTCCTCCCCCTCACTCTAAACCTCAATATTTTCACACCGTCCCTCCCCCCAATCCCCCCTCACTCTCTCCCCTATCTCCGCACAACCTCTCTCCTCCTTACTTTCTTCACGCTCACTCCCTCCCCCTCTCCCTCTCCCCTCATTCTCTCCCTTCAGCCTCTCTCCACATCACTTTCTTCACCCTCACTCTATCCTCCTCAATCCTTTCCCCTTCACTCTCTTCCCCCACACTCTCCCCTTTACTTTCCATCTCTTAGTCTCTCTCCTCTCTCACTTTCCACCTCACTGCCCCCTCATCCTCTCCCCCCTCTTCGCCTTCACTCACTCCCCCATTCTTTCCCCCTCACTGTCTTCCCCCTCAGTCTGCAATCACACTATCCCACCTCAGACACTCCCCTCTACTCTCCATCCCCTCAGCCTCTCTCCCCTCACCCTCTTACCATCACTTACACTCTCCTCACTCTCTCTGGCTTCCCCTCACTCCCTCATTCTCTCTCCCCTCGCTCACTCTTCACTTTTTCTCCCCCCTTACTCTATCTCCTCTCACTCTCTCCCCATCAGTCCCTCGCCCTTTCCTCTCTCCCTCGCTCATTCCTCACCTCCTCTCCCCCTCACCTCTTCACTTAATTGATCTTCCAACACGCTCTCCCCTCACTCTCTCCCCTCCCTATTTCTCCCCACTCTCCCCCTCACTCGCTCTTCACCTACTCTCCCCCTCACAATCACTCCCCCCTCACCCTCTCTACCCCTCACAGTATCTCCCGTTCAATCTCTGCATCTCACTCTAGTCCACTAAATCTCTTCCCTCTCATGCTCTCCCCCTCGCAATCTTTCTCCCTCACCCTCACTCTACCTCAGCCTCTCATTCCCTCCCCATCACTTTCTTCCCTCACTCTCTCCTCCTCACTCCAGCTCGCTCTCTCCCCGACACTGTCTCCCCATCATGCTCTCAGCCCTCACCCTGTCCCCTTACTCTCTCCTCTCACTCTCCCCATCACTCTTTCCTTCTCTGTCCCTCACTCGTCTTCACCTATTGCCCCCTCACTCCCTCTCCCCCACACTATCTCCCATCGCACTCTCCCCTCACACACTCTCCACTCTCCGCCCTCACTCTCTCTCTCTCATTGAGTGTATTTAAGACAGAGGTAGTCACTTTCTTGATTGGTCAGGGGATCAAATGTTATGGGGGAAAGATGGGAGAATGGGGTTGGAAACTTATCAGCCGTGATTAAATGGTGGAGACTCGATGATCAGAATAGCTGAATTCTGCTCCTGTATCTTATGGTCTTTTCAGTTTCACGCTCACTGTTAGCTACAGTATTTACACTAGTCCCCCGCTCTCTATTAGCTTGTGTACGTATTAATTTCAGCATTCCAATTATTCACAATTAGCATTTAATTAACCAAGAAGCATTTAATTGCAAATAACTAGTTCTACAGATGATAAAATTAGGAATATCCATTACAATTACAGAGCAGCAACATTAACCCTTTCTCTTCCAAGACTCAATAACACAGATCATATCACAAACTGAGCAGTGTTCAGTTAAAACTAGCACAGACCAGACAACACAATAAAGTTAGTTTAAATTGAAATAATAGATGATATGAATAGTTTGTTCTGAAGAAATGATACTGATTTGAAAGTGATTAATTCATAGTTTTTGAAGAATTTCCCCGAATCAATGTGATGCTTTTAATGGTGTAGAATATCTACCCACTTTTCAGCGCCGGCATCTGCAACTGTAGATGGATGAAAAGCAACAATCTGACAAACACCAGGTAATATCTGTCATGGTAAAGAGTTCTATAAATAATGGTAATATCTGACATCATGCATCTGTCCTGAGATCTTTGGGATAATCCAAAATAAATCATACATTCAGAAATTAAATAAAACTAAGGTGAGTGTGCAGGAACAGAGTGAAATTGTGAATTCTAGCTTTCTATGCTGCAGCTCTGCATCTGCTCAGTGAGATATAAGGAACAAGGAAAGAGCAAACTGCATTTCCGAGGCTCCGATCCTGTCCAATGCTGCGCCAGTGTTCCTTTTTTTGCTTTCGTTCGAGGGATGTCGGTTTCAGAGGAAATCTTATCACTTTTGTCCAACTTAAAATTCATTTGGCGACAGGGTGCTGAGAATTCATTAACCGCTGTAATGCATGGGTTTGTGATGCGTGTTTCTGTGGGTGTATGGCTCCGTGTTGTGTGTATTTAAGAGAGATTCTGTGTTTCACTCTATAAGTCTCTGTGTGTGTCAGTACGTGGGTAAGAGTGTGGAAGTGTCTGGGTCTGTATGCGTGTGTTTGTGTGTGTGTATCTCTGTGCCCGTGAGCATGTGTGAGAGTTTGTCAGCATGTGAATGAGTGTGGGGGTGTCAGTTTGTGTGTGTGTGTGTGTCTGGAGGGATGTGTGTAGGATGCACAGATGTGTGTGTGGATGATTGTGTGTGTGTGTCGGTTTCCATGATTGTGCCTCTCTGTGTGTTGCTGTGTGTGTCTCTCTGTGTGAGCGTGTGTGAGATTGTGCTTGTGATTGTGTGTTCTTGTGTGGGAATGTCAGTGCCTCTGTGTGATTGAGATTATAAATCAGAAACACATTCCACCTTTGGATTGGAATCACTTTAATCAACCTGTGCATTCGGGATTTTAACAGTTCCAGAAATAATTGAAGTAACATTTACCGCGTGTGTGTGTTGTGGGTTAAGGAATGGAAACCCTGCTTCACCAGAGTCAACACTGAAACTGTCCCAGATAAATATGTGGGAACTTTTGTTGAGGTTGATAATTGGCAGGGTAAACTGGGGGCGAGTGGAACGAGAGCATTTGGATTCCAATGGAGCTGCTCTCTGTATCACCGAAACCTGTGGAATTGGAAAGCAAAAGCTGCAAAAGGGGAATAGTTTGTTTGGAAATTATTTTCTGTTTGAACACGGACAAAATGTGATTAAAGGTGGTAATTGTGTCTCAAAATGTTTGTATTTCTAATTTTCAAAGAATCAGTCTGTGAGATTGAGACAATTATCTTGGAAACATTAAAAAACTGATCCACTGTGGAAGATTAAACACTGACAATGTCTGAAACAGGAATTACAGAGTGCAGCACAGTTTACCCACTCCCATTCTGAATGGGATTAGTGTCTGATAACTGCACCAAATGTACACATTACAGTCTGAGATCATCCCCAACTACAACCTCCAGACAATATCTCCCTTGGGGAATGAGGGAACAGAGTTCATGTACAGTGTCTGGTGATAAAAGGGTTAATTCACCAGCCGGGGTTCCTGCTGCAAACTCCAATCCCTGTCAATATTGTTCAATATTCACGCTGCAGTAACCGGTTCCCAGATGCAGACATGGGACTCTCTGAACGTGTCTGAGGCTCACAGAGAGCAGCGCCAGCAGTAGCTGTGAGCCGCCAGCAGATGGTGGCATTGTGTCACTTTAATCACCAGATAGTGAAAGAGGTTTTGAGGAGAGGCTGGTGGAGTCTTTAATTCATTCACAGAGACAGAGAGGAAACTCTGACAAGATTGACCAATCTGCCCTCTGCTGGGTACTGTTAGAATCACACACACACTGTTCTCTCTCTGGAGAATGATCTCTGCTGCTCCATTTTGAAAGGAGGTTGAAGACTCTGTTGCTGAGAACACTGACAACACATTGCTGCTTAAACAATGGTTTGCAGCAATCTTTCCTTCAATGTGGAGACTAAAACTACAACAGTTTTCCAGCTGGGAAACCAGGTAAGCAGGGAAATCAGTGCCAGGCTGGAGGGGCTGATGGAATAGGGAGGGAGAGGGGCAGGAATGAAGAGTTTGGAAGGAGCTGTCGAAGATCTTCACAATTCAGGATTTCACTGTAACCGGTGGAGCAGCAATGTTTATAGACTGAAATGTTCACACTTTCACACTCAGTCCCCGTCTAGATCCCTGCAGCGACTCCAGCTGTCTCTTTCCATTTGGACTGAACAGATTCATCTCCAGCCTGAAACAGAGTAAAGATGAAACAGGAAATAAACAGATTGAACAACAGAGTAAATAACAGGAGACTGGAGTTAATGGGACAAATCTTCTGGTCTCTGGATCGCCAGAGACCAGACACACATCCGAAGATGAGCATCGGGACCCTGTGGATGTCCTGACGCACTGATCTACCTGGGAATTGTCCCAGAGGTATTAACTACTATTGGGGAATTCCCCTGCTGCAGTTAGAGTCAGATACTTGGGACAGATCCACAAAGTTTACCTGGATAGTTAATCAGGTAATGTTAGACAGCTCACCACCTGGGCTAATACCTGAATAGCACAACCGAGTCCTCCAATCACTTCCCACTGATCCCCATACTACACCTCCCACAATCTGACTAGACCCACTCTGAGTCACAGAGGTTTACAGCATGGAAACAGGCCCTTTCGCCCAACTTGTCCATGCCACCCTTTTTTTTAAAAACCCTGAAACTAATCCCAATTACCCACATTTGGCCCATATCCTTCTATACCCATAGTACCCATGTAACTAGCTAAATGCTTTTTGAAAGATAAAATTGTACCCGCCTCTACTACTGCCTCTGGCAGCTTGTTCCAGACACTCACCACCCTGTGTGTGAAAGAATTGTCCCTCTGGACACTTTTGTTTCTCTCCCCTCTCAACTTAAACCTTTGCCCTCGAGTTTTAGACTCCCCTACCTTTGGGAAAAGATATCAACCAACTAGCTGATCTAAGCCCCTCATTATTTTATAGACCTCAAAAGGTCACCCCTCAGCCTCCTACGCTCCAAGGAAAAAAGTCCCAGTCTATTAGCCCCTCCTTGTAACTCAACCCATCAAGTCCCAACAGCATCCTAGTAAATCTTTTCTGCACTCTTTCTAGCTTAATAATATCCTTTCTATAATAGGGTGACCAGAATTGCACACAGTATTCCAAGTGCACCATTTTGTATCTCTCCCCTCTCATTTCATACATTAACAGTCACAGTCAGAGCATCTAATCAGTGTCCATGGACACATCAACTGCACTGCCCTCATCTACCTTCTTGGTTACCCCTTCAAAAAACTCAAATTTGTGAACATGATTTTCCACTCACAAAGCCATGCTGACCTTCCCGAATCAGTTCTTGCATCTCGAAATGCCTGTAGATCCTGTCCCTCAAAATGCCTTCCAACAATTTACCCACCACAGATGTGAGGCTCACTGGCCTGTAGTTCCCAGGCTTTTCCCTGTAGCCCTTTTTAAACAAAGGCACAACATTTGCCACTCTCCAATCTTCAGGCAGCTCACCCGTGACTATCGATGATTTAAATATCTCGGCTAGGGGACCCGCAATTTCCTCCCTAGCCTCCCACAACGTCCTGGGATATATCTCATCAGGTCCCACAGATTTATCGACTTTGATGCGCTTTGAAACTTTCAGCACCTCCTTCTCTGTAATATGTACACACCTCAAGACATCAATATTTATTTCCCCAAGTTCCCGTAACATCCATGCTTTTCTCAACAGTAAATACTGATGAGAAATATTCATTTAGGATCTCACCCATCTCTTGTGGATCCGCACATAGATTGCCTTGTTGATCCTAAAGAGGCCCTACCCTCTCCCTTGTTACTCTTTTGCCCTTTATGTATTTGTAGAAGCTGTTTGGATTCTCCTTTGCCTTATCTGCCAAAACAATCTCATGTCCCCCTTTTGCCCTCCTGATTTCCGTCTGAACTCTACTCCTACACCCCCTGTACTCTTCAAGAGATTCACTTGATCCCCGCTGCCTATGCATGTCATGTGCCTCTTTATTCCTATTGACCAGGGCCTCAATATCCCTAGTCATCCAGGGTTCCCGGCTTCTGCCAGCCTTGCCCTTCACTCTGAGAGGAATGTGTTTACCCTGAACCCTGGTTAACACACTTTTGAAAGCCTCCCACTTACCATACGTCCCTCTTCCTTCCCACAGACACCCCCAATTAACGTTTGTAAGTTCCTGCCTGATACCATCAAAATTGGCCTTGCCTCAATTTAGAATATTAACTTTTGGGACAGACCTATCATTCTCCATAGTTATCTTAAAACTAATAGAATTATGGTCACTAGTCCCAAAGTGATCCCTCACTCACACTTCTGTCACCTGCCCTTCCTTATTTCCCAAGAGGAGGTCAAGTTTTGCCCCCTCTCTAGTCGGGCCATCCACATACTGAATGAGAAATTCCTCCTGAATACACTCAACAAATTTCTGTCCATCCAACCCTCCAATACTATGGCTGTCCCAGTCAATGTTGGGAAAATTAAAATCTCCGACTATTACCGCCCTATTTTTCTTGGAGCTATCTGTCATCTCCTTACATATTTGCTCCTCAATTTCCCGCTGACTATTTGGGGGCCAATAGTACAACCCTATCAAAGTGACTTCCCCCTTCTTATTTCTCAGTTTGACCCATATAGACTCAGTGGCCGAACCCTCTGATATATCCCCTCTCAGGACGGCCGTGATGCTTACCCTAATCAAAAGTGCAACTCCCCCTCTCCTCTTACCTCCTGTTCTATCTTTCCTATAGCATCTGTACCCTGGAACATTGAGCTGCCAGTCCTGTCCCTCCCTTAGCCATGTTTCAGTAATTGCTATAATATCCCAGTCCCACGTACCCATCAATGCCCTGAGTTCATCTGCCTTGCCCGTCAAGCCTCTTGCATTGAAATAAATGCAGTTTAATCTGGACTTCCCTTGCTCTGTCTTGCTTCTGTCTGATCTGTCTGGTACGAGGATTACTGACACTGCCTTTACTAATTAATGTGCTCTCTTTAACTTCCGTGCTGTCCTCAAACTTCTCTTCTGTCTCCCTACTGCTTTGGATCCCACCCCTCTGCCAAACTAGTTTAAACGCTCCCGAGCTGCTCGAGCAAATCTCCTCGCCAGGATGTTAGTCCCCCTCCAGTTCAAATGTAACCCATCCCTCTTGAACAGATCAGCCCTTTCCCAGAAAATATCCCAATGATCCAAAAATCTAAATCCCTGCCCCCTGCACCAGCTCTCAAGCCAGTCATTCATCTGCCTAATCCTCCTATTCCTACTCTCACTAGCACGTGGTACCGATAGTAGTCCTGAAATTACTACCTTCGAGGTCCTACACATTAGCCTTCTGCCTAACTCTCTGTATTCACATTTCAGGACCTCATCCCTTTTCCTACCTATGTCGTTGGTACCAATATGTACAACGACCTCCGGTTGCTCACCCTCCCCCTTAAGAATGTTTTGCAATCGCTCAGAGACGTCCTTGACCCTGGCACCAGGGAGGCAACACACCATCCTGGAGTCTCGATTGCGGCCACAGAAACGCCTGTCTGTGCCTCTAACTAGCGAGTCCCCTATTACTACTGCTCGCTTGCTCTTTGCCCGACCCTGTCCCACAGCAGAACCAGCTGTGGTGTCACAGACCTGGCTACTGCTAGTATCTCCCCCTGACAGGCTATCACTCCCGTAAATCATCTCTACCTCCCCTCCGGCCCGACTACCTCCCACTAGCCCTTGAACAAATCTGACTAAACCTCCCAACTTGGCCTCATCCGTCCCAACCTCTCCTGACCTGACATAGAAACATGGAAGATAGGAGCAGGAGGAGGCCATTTGGCCCTTTAAGCCGACTCCACCATCCATCACAATCATGGCTGATCGTCCAACTCAAAAGCCTAATCCTGCTTTCTCCCCATAACCTTTGATCCTGTTCGCCCCAAGTGCTATATCCAGCTGCCTCTTGAATACATTCTTGACTATATCTCTGACTTAAACTGATTACTCAAGAAGCAACCCCAACCCACTACTCTCCAAAGCTATTATCCAATCCCAACCTCCGACCACGCAACCAAATCTAACTAGACACCCAACAACATTACCAACTCCCAGCCACCATCCAAACTGCTGGTTAACCCTCCAACCCAACACAATACAACTCGACCACCCTCCCGACACCCAGAACTAATCCTTGAACCTCTCCTCAGTTCCCTGACTAACCATTCATCCAGCGACACACCAACCCATTCACTCCCACAATCAACTAACACTTATGGAGCTCCCCGGGGTCACTGTGCTGTAAATAAGGTGTGCTCGCTCTACCGTGACTCCACTCTGCCCTGATGGAGATCACCGGGGTCACTGTGCTGTAAATAGGGTGTGTGCTGTCTCTTCCCTGACTCTGCTCTGGTGGAGCTCCCCGGGGTCACTGTGCTGTAAATAGGGTGCGTGCTCTCTATTCCTTGACTCTACTCTGCTCTGATGGAGCTCCCTGGGGTAATTGTTCTGAAAATAGGGTGTGTGCTCTATCTTCCCCAACTCTGCTCTGATGGAGCCCCCCGGGGTCACTGTGCTGTAAATAGGGTGTGTGCTCTCTCTTCCCCGACTCTACTCTGCTCTGGTGGAGTTCCCCGGGGTCACTGTGCTGTAAATAGGGTGTGTGGTGTCTCTTCCCCGACTCTTGTCTGCTCTGATGGAGCTCCCAGGGTCGCAGTGCCGAAGATCCTGGGAGAAATATGCAGCAGTTTCAGTTTGGGGGAATTTTCACACATACCATTGCTGCTACTTGGAAGGTTCAGGCCCATTTATACTTTAAATCCATTTATATTTTAATTGTTACCCTAAAAATTAACACACTCACCAGATCACCTCCAGACTCCTGCAGGTCAGTATGAGGCGGCGGAAAGCAGGGACAGATTGATCTGTGAAGGAGTTTAATCCCAGTTTCAGAATCCTCAGTGACTGGTTTGTACAGAGAGCGGAGGCGAGATCCTCAGCACAAGAATCTGTGAGGGCGTTCTTATGCAGACTGGAGACCAGAGAGAGAAATAACAGGAATCAGGCTCAATCCCCAGTGTTTTAAATAATACTGTTAATAACAATAATAATGTATTGTATCAGACATTCCAAAAACACAACCTGCATTTCTGTAAGAATGAGGAAATACTCAATGCTGAAAATGAAATATAAATAAACTGGAAATGCTCAGCAGGTTAGCTCAATATTTGTGAAGAGAGAAACAGGGGTAAAGGTTGAGCTTCCATTGGAACTGGGAACGGGCAGTGAATTGACAGGTTTGAAGTGACAGCGGTGGGTGGCTGGGGAAGAAACAAAGAAAGGACAAACTGGAATTACAGGAGTGATTTAATGATAAAAGTGATGATGGGACAGGACCACAATCACAGGATCTCCATGTCATTACTCGGAGTGGCTCGGGAGGGACATGGGATGGTCAGTGGTTTGGGAATGCAGTTTGTGGTGAGGTTGAAGATAATGGCTGTGATTTTACCAGAAGCTCTGAAGTCCCAGCATGGGGATTGGAAATGGGTGGTGTGTCCGTGTGGGCAGGATAGGCAGAGTTATGAAGGTGATATTGTCAGAGGCGGACAATTAATGGTTGGCAGGCAGGGGGAGCTGCCCACTGAGGCAGCCTCCCCCCCCCCCCCCCCTCCCTCCCTCCCTGGAGGGGCTCCTCCCGGCTGCTCAGGCTCAGAGGGAGGTCCTGTTCCCTCAGGATGGGAGGAGATTATCCCATCGGTACAAGCCAGTCTGGATGGAGATTGCTGGGAGGTGAGCAGGTTTGAGACATGTTGTTACAGAGTGGAAAAGGATCAATGTCCTGATGTGTTCTGACACAGTGAGTGCAGCACAGCCTGATATGTGAATAAGGATGAGAGGGAAATTGTGGAAAGAACATCTCCACCCAGACACTGGCAATGCAAAGGACTTGCAGAATCTCACTGGCTGTCCTGCCTGGAGACAATACACATCTCTGTAACCTGTGCTTAATGCTGCCTTCTCTCACATTATCTGTCTCTTTAAGACCTGGTTGGCTGTAGGGATTCGCATTCTAATCAGTATTCTGGAACTTGATTTTGTGTCTCTGTGTCCTGTTTGAGAGCAGATTTCCACTCCATCTGACGAAGGAGCAGCACTCTGAAAGCTAATGGTATTTGCTACCAAATAAACCTGTTGGACTTTAACCTGGTGTTGTTAAAACTCTTACAATGCAAAGGCAGCACCATTGACTGTCAGAGACATGTCCGTTAGGCTGGCACCAGCATAGGCTCGAGCAGGGTTGACCAACATATTCACTGGGCAAACACACGTCAATGTTTTTCTCACTCAAGGGGCCGATGAGTAAATGTCAGAATGATAAAGTTTGGCACAGCAGAAATTTCAATTAAAAACTAAACTGAGATATGAAAAGAAACAACTTGCTGAGCACAATAATGAGTAATAAATAAAGATGATTATTAGAGTTTAATCCTCATCAATCACAAATTGTTTCTCTCCCACATTTGCTGCCGATTGGCTCAAAAACCTATCAGCAGCAAACATGGGAAAGAAACGGGATGTGATTGGAGGAGCAGCTCCATGCAGATTCTTCCATTCAAACTGAACTGTGTGACTGAGATTCTGGAAACTCGCTCCGGGGGCCGCATTGAGGGGCTTCGAGGGTCACATTCGCCCCTTGGTTCACACGTTGGACAACCCTGGGCTACTGCATGTGTTTGATGAGTGAGTAACAATTTATGTGTTTGGAAAGAGAGCAAACATCATCAGGAAATGAGTGAAGAAGAGTGGAGACATGCAGGTCTTGCCATCCTTACACCAATGGAAGATGAAGTGCTGGATCAGGAAGGCCTGGGGGCAGAGTGGGTAATTACTGCTGGTGAGATGGGTTGAGTGGGTGGCCTAATGAATGGGCACAGGAGAGCGTCTGGTGAGGACAAAACATAGAGCTTGTGTATCCATCACTGGTCACAGAGAGCAGTCTGAAGGACGTATTGGGATAAGTGAGAGGGCATGAGATCCAAGGATGAGAGGAGACCTAATAGAGGTGTATGAGATGTTGAGAGGCATAGATCGGGTGGACTCTCAGAGGCTTTTTCCCAGGGTGGAAATGTCTGCTACGAGAGGACACAGGTTTAAGGTGCTGGGGGGTAGGTACAGGGAAGATGTTAGGGGTAAGTTTTTCACACAGAGGGTGGTGGGCGAGTGGAATCGGCTGCCGTCATGGGTGGTGGAGGCAAACTCAATAGGGTCTTCTAAGAGACTCCTGGATGAGTACATGGAGCTTAATAGGATGGAGGGTTATAGGTAGGTCTAGAAGGTAGGGATGTGTTCGGCACAACTTGTGGGCCGAAGGGCCTGTTTGTGCTGTAGTTTTTCTATGTTTCTATTCTATGTTTCCAAGAACAAAATACCTAGGAGCAGCAGAAGGTCATTCGGCCCCTCGAGCATACTCCATCACAGCTGATCTAATTATAGTCTCAACTCTTTTCCCCGTAACCCTTGATTCGCTTCTCAATCCAAAATCATTCTGAACTCAGCCTTGAATATATTCAATGACTCTGCCGCGACTAGTTTCCAGGGAAGAGAATTCCACTGACCAGCCACCATCTAAAAAAATAAATTTCTCCTCATCTCAGTCTTAAGGGACTGACAATTACATTTTAAAATCTATCCCCTTGTTCTGGTCTCTCTTACAAGAAGAAACAGCCTCTCAGCAACCACCCTGTCTCATCCCCTCAATGCGATCACCTTTTAATCTTCTGAACTTTCATAGATATTACTCCAATCTGCTCACATTTTCCTTGTAAAATAAACCTCTCCATCCCAGGAATCAGCCGAGTGAACTTTCTCTGAACTGGTTCCAATACAATTCTATCCTTTTTTAAGTAAAGAGCTCAACATTATACACATTACTCCAGTTGTGATCTAATGAAGGTCGTGTAAAGCTGCAGCAAAACCTTCTTACTCTTACCTTCCATTCCTATTGCAGTAAGAATGTTAAGAAACAGGAGCAGGAGTCATCCATTCTGTCCTTCAAATCCACTCCATCATTCAATGTGACCATGGCTGATCCTCTGCTTCAACACCATTTCCAGCATTATCCCTGCATTCCTTGATTCACCAGCATTCTAATGGAAAACAAATACTCCTCATCTCAGCCGAAATAACTGCCCCTTATTCTCAGACTGTGTCCCAGGTTTCAGACCCTCCAGCAAGGGGAAACATCCTTTCTGCATCTGGCCTATTGAACCCCATAAAATAGTGTAGGTTTGAATAAGTTCAGCTATCATTCTTCTAAAGGCCTGAGAATAAAGTGTTTTTGTTCCTCATAGGACAACCTATCTGTCCCTGGACCTATTTTAGTGAACCTTCTTTACATGCCAAGTGCATCTTTGCTTCGGGCAGGAGAACAAAACTGTACACAATACTCCAGGTTGGTCTCAGCAAGGCTGTATATAATTGCAGGAAGACATCTTTTTCCTCAACTCAAATCCTTTTAGAATAATGGCTAACATACCATTTATTATCTTAATTGTTCACATCTTAGCTTTCAGTGCCTCATGAACAAGGACATCAAAATATCTTTGGAGTTGTCTTAATGTCTGTTTTCCTACAAAATTAGATAACCTCACATTTTTCCACCTTGTCGTCCAGCTGGCAATCCTTTGGCCACTCCCTGAGCCTCTCCACATCCCCTTGAAACATCTTTGCATCCTCCTCATAATTCAGATTTTCACCTAGTTTTCCATTATTTGCAAATTTGGAAATATTATATTCGATCCCCACATCCATATCATTGATATAGATTCTGAATAGCTGAGACCCAAACACTGATCCCTGCCGTAATCCACTAGTTAGAGACTGTCAACCCAAAAATAACACATTTATTCCAACTCCTTGTTTCTGTCCATTGATCAGTTCTCAATCCATGCTGGTATATTCCTCCCAATCCCATGTGCTCCAATTTTCTTTAAAAGCCTCTTGGGTGTGAATCATGCAACTATAGAATCCCTCGTGTAGGAATCGAGACACACTGACGGAGAATCTTACCAAGGTCCACTCCCCACAACATCACAAATTTACTAGGGCTAATCCACCTAAGCTACACATCTTGGGACACGAAGGGCAATTTTACCATGGCCCGTCCATCTACCATGCATCTCTTTGGGAGTGTGGGAGGAAACTGGAGCACCCAGAGGAAACACACACAGACACGGGGAGAATGTAGAAACTCCACACAGTCACCCAAGGCTGGAATTGAACCCGGGCCCCTGGCTGGGATGCAACAATGTTAACCACTTTGTCACCATGCCAGCCTTTCATAAATCCATGCTGGCCCTGTCTAATCCTGCCATTAATTTCGAAGTGTTCTGTTATCACTTCCTTTATTATGGATTATTATAGGATTTCCATACCATCAATGTCAGACTAATAGATCTGCAGTTGCCCAGTTTCCCGTAACCCACATATTTATGCCGCTAATCCACCTAACCTACACATCTTGGACACTAACGGGCAATTTAGCATGGCCAATCCACCCAACCTGCACATTTTTTGGACTGTGGGAGGAAACAGGAGCAGCCGGAGGAAACCCACACAGACACAGGGAGAACGTGAAAACTCCACAGACAGTCGTCCAAGGCTGGAATGAATCCGGGACCCTGACGCTGTGAGGCAGCAGTGCCAACCCTGGTGCCACATCTTCACTTAATCTAATACACTCCTTGAATTAGCAACAGTTGGAACACTTCTGCTGCTGTTTTTCAAATGAATGTATTTTTGTTGGAAACGCCACACATTTGCACATCACCATGTCTAAAACAGCTTGTAGTGTGATTGGCACTGGAACGTGCTTCTCCAAGAAATTGCTTGAATAGATTCTGTGAACGAATCTTCTATTCAACTTTTGACAATCTGAGCGATTTATACAGTAAATGGAAGAATCCACAGGAGCATTGACCTACAGAGGGATCTGTGTGTACAAGTCTATAGATCCCTGAAAGTGGCAACACAGGTGGATGAGGTGGTCACAAAGGCAGACAGAATGCTTGTCTTCATCGACCGGGGCATCGAGTATAAAAATTGGCAAGTTATGTTATAGCTGTATGAAACTTTAGTTGGGCACATTTGAATATTGCTTGCAGTTCACTACTCGAAAGATGCGGATGCTTGGAGAGGGTGCAAAGAAGGTTTACCTGAATGTTGCCTGGTCAAGGAGGGTTAAGTTATGAGGAGAGGTTGTATAAACAAGATTGTTTTCAAAACAAAAGGGAGGCTGAGGAGTGACCTGATGGAGGTATGCACAATTATGGGAAAGTTTTCACAGAGGGTGGTGGGTGCCTTGAGTGCCCTGCCAATGTAGGTGGTGGAAGTCGGCACGTTACCAATGTCCAACATGTATCTTTATAGACACATGAACAGGAGACGAACAGAGGAATAGAAACCGCAAATGGGCAGTAAGTACTGGGTCTGAATAAGGATGAGGAGTCACCAGAGGCTTGGTGGGCCGAAGGGCCTGTTGTATGGTTCTTTGTTCTTCTTTGTATAAGAATATTTAAATCACCCACGATCATTGCAGTATGCTTTTACGAGACCCCATTATTTTTCCTGTGTACTGTCGGAGATTGTAACTTTTTAGGAGCCTATAAATGATTCCCACAAGTGACTTTTTAAACTTTGTTAATTCATATCTCTCCCCAAACTGATTCTGCATCTCGATCATTGGAACTAAGTTCACCTCTCGCTACTGTACTGACATCTGTTACTAACAGTGAGACTCCACCACCTGTCCTCCATTTACTGTCATCCACTCACTCTCCCCCTTTCACAAATCAATGGATGTTGTGTCCGGGGAGAGCTGTGAACATCTAAGGAGGAGGAGAGGACCTCAGAGGGTGAACCATAACATTATTCCCCCACTCCCTCAACATAAGGATTTGTGGGACTGACATCCCATTGCTCAGGGATCAGAGAGAGAGAAGCAACAGGAGTCAGAGGAAAAGCAGTTTTCCTTATTCATAACTGACGACAATAGTAATGGGCAGTGTTTTTTATACAAATACCAGTGGTGAAATTATATTATTGAATATTCAGTTATTATAAACACAATCTCACACAGTCTGCTACTTACTGCAGTTTCTGTATTTTACAGTCCGGATTCCTCAGAGCCACAGACAGCAGTTTCACTCCTGAATCTCCCAGTTTATTGTAACCCAGATTCAGATCTATCAGTGAGCGGTTTGTACTGAGAGCAGAGGCCAGGTCCTCGGCACAAGAATCTGTGAGATCATTATCATGGAGACTGGAGATCAGAGAAAGAAAAATAACAGGAATCAGGGTAAATCCACAGTGTTTTTAAGAATAAGATCATTAACAATAATAATGTACAGCGCGGGACATTCAAGAAACACAACTTCAGTTCATACAGAAGGCAAAATTCTATTGATGCTGTAAATCTGAAATATGAATAAAATATGTGGAAAATCTCAGCAGGACAAGCAGCATCTGTGAAGATAGAAACAGATTTAGTTTCAGTACAATTAGCTAAAATTAAAACTTGGAAGTAGCAGTGAATTAAATTGTTTGAAGTGACAGGGAGCTGGGGATGGGCGGGTGACAAGGAAAGAACAAAATGGAAGTGCCGGAGTGATTAAATGACAAAAAGGATGATGGTGAAAGGGAAGAGCACAGGATTCCCATGTCCTTACCGAGAATCACAGGGAGGGACATGGGATGGTCAGTGGCTCAGAAATGGAGTGTGTGGTGGGGTTGAAGATGATGAGAGAGAAACCTTTTTCACGATGCCAGTGGTACGGGTCTGGAATGTACAGTCTGGAAGTGTGGTGGAAGCGGGCTGATTCGAGGCATCACAGAGGGCAGTCGATGAACAATCGAATGAAACAATGTGCAAAGATACGAGGAGAAGGCAGTAGAATGAGACAAATTCCTAATCCTAGTTTGGTGAGCCGGTGCAGACACATTTTGCCTCGTGGTGCTCCGCAATAATTCTGTGAAGATAATGGTTGGAAATGTATCGAGATTTTAACTGGAAGCTGGTGATGTTGCAGTGTAAACAGGGTTAGGTAATTTAGCCAGTGTCCACAAAGGGCTATTGGTATCTCTCTCAGGTAGAATCAGAGAATTGTTACAGAGCAAAAGGAGACCATTTGGCCCATACTCTCTGCACTGACTCTCTGAATGAGCAATTTACTAAGTGTCATTCCCCCAAATTCTCCCCGTAACCCTGCACAATCTTCCTTTTCAGATCATAATCCAATTCCCTTTGGAAATTTTCAACTGAACGTGTCTCCACCACACTCCCAGACAGTGAACTCCAGCCCTTAACCACTCGCTGCAGGGAAAGTCTCGGTTCAGGCAATGCTGGCACGGGCAGCACTTTGATAGACAGCAGCCCTGGAGAGACCAGTGAGGAAGACCTGGTTAAGAACACAGGGCTCGAATGGGAGGAGAAAGGTTAAACTCAATTCAATGATGCACTTGGCAACACTTGGTACTGCTCCCCAAGGCTACGTGAGTTTGGAGCAAATTTCTGTTCTCTCAGGACTGGAGAGTATCTGCCACATCAATCCAAGTATATCGGGATGGAGATTACTGGAGACCTGAGTAGGCGTGGGTTATATGGTTGCATGAGGCAAAAGGATGAATAACTTGCCAAGTTCTGACAAGGTGGTGAAGCATTTTATAGCATATAATCTGAGGCAGATGGGGTCGAATTAGAATGAAAGTGAAATGGTAGAAAGGTCATCCCCACACAGACACAGGCAATGCCCAGACAGCAGCATCGACTGTCAGAGACATGTCAGCCTCTCTCTGCAGGGTTCTAGTTAGTCAGATAACTCGAGCACTGTGAGAATGGGATGGTCACAGGCAAGAGGCTTTCCCTGTGTATACACGATGGTCAGTCAGGTTCTCACCAGCATGGGTTTGTGTCTTTGATGGGAGAGTAAGAATGGAACTTTATGTGCCTGTCGAAGAGAGCACGAAACATCAGGGAATGAAGTTAAAATGATGACAGCGTCCAGATCTTGTAATCCTTACACGTAGAATTAACAGCGCTGGAGCTGGGAGAACAGCAGATAGTGTGGGAAATCGCTGATTGCGATACTGGTTGTGGAGCAGAGAGTGTGCGGTCGAATGGATGGACACAGGAGACTCTCTGGTGCCTGCAACACATAGAACTTGTGTGCCCATCACTGGTCACATGGAACCGGCTGAAGGACGTGTTGGAATGTACATTTTGTTACAAACTATGTCTTGAAGAAATATACTGAATATTGAAGGATATTGAATTCGATGATCAGCCATGAACAAAATGAATGGTGGATCAGGCTCGAAGGGCCGAATGGCCAACTCCTGCTTCTAGTTTCTATTTTAATCATGTTTCTCTGCAGGTTATGTTGTCGGCACCGTGCTGTCTGTAGCCGGTTTCCTTTATTGTTACTGAAGCAGTATAAGTGACATCATGTTGATTTTAATCTGAACTAATGCAGTGTTCTGTTGTTTCAGTGTTTCCCCTGGGATGGCAGAGTAGAGCTTGATTGCGGATGATTGACAGGTTATGTCATGTGACTGAGGGACACCTATTGTTCACAGAACATTCTAGTTTTAATTCTGCTTCCAGAAGCTGTTTGAAGTTAAGACAAACAGCAGTGCTGTTTCCCTCTCTGAAGTTGGAGTTTTTGTCGTTTAAGTGTTGCTGTGTTGGAAGCTGTCAGAGACTGGGGTTACCTCTCTGCGGTTGGGCTGTTCGGAGCGACATCCTTCTCTGAAAACAATTGTCTGTTGGCTCTCCGGAAGCGTTAAAAAGCTGGAAATCGGCAACACGTGAGCACACTTGTTTTTGTGCTAACTAATGTTGGAGAAGGGTGTATGTCTGTGGGTATTGCTTTATATTGGAACAACAGAGATAGCTCGCTGTTAAGAGTTATACTGTGTCATGTTTAAGTCTTGCAATTGGTAAAGGTTATGCTAATTCTTGTTGTTATATTCTAACTGCATTCTTAAATAAACTGTGTTTGATAAAAGCATCCTCGTGGGTCACTTGATTCATACCTGGAGTGAAACACCTCATGCTCATCAATGCCAAAATCAAATGTAAACCCAAGTGTCCAGGCTAACTTCACAAAACACCTTGGAGTTTCTGGTCTGCATCTTAACAATTGCCTCCATTCACTCTTTACTCTTCCTCACAAATCAAGGGCTGTGTGACTGGGTGACGTGTGTCCCCCTGTAAGCATGTGAACAGGTCCTCATAGAGTCACCGTCACTTTATTCCCCTACACCCAGGGCACAGAAATCAATGTGACTGACATTCCACTGCATTGGGATCAGAGAGAGAGAAATCACAGGAATCAGTGAAAATTCAGGTTCTGGTTCATAACTTCCAACCCCTGGGCCTTTATAGAGTTTTTCAGCACAGAAAGAGGCCCTTCGGCCCATCGTGTCTGTGTCAGCCATCAAGCACCAATCTATTCTAATCCATTTCCAGCACTTGCTCCATGGCCTTGTCTGCTGCGGCATTTCAAGTGCTTGTCTGAATGCTTCTTAAATGTTCTGAGTGTTCCTGACTCCACCACCCTTTCAGACAGTGAGATCCAGATTCCCACCACCCTCTGGGTGAAAAAACTTTTCCACAGAACCCCCACTGTGCAGAAGGTGCCCAATCGCCCCATCGACTCTGCACTGACTGTCCGGAAAAGCCAGGCCCACACAACTGCTTATCACTGGACATTTATCATGGCAAATCCACTGAAACTACATATCTTTGGACACAAAATGATAATTTAGCATGGTCGATCCACCTCACCTACACATCTTTGGACTGTGGGAGGAAACCAGAGTACCTGACGCAAACACGCACACACGGGGGGAACATGCAAGCTCCACACAGGCAGTCACCCGAGGCCAGAATTAAACAAAGGTTCCTGACGTTGTGAGGCAGCAATGCTAACCACTGTGCCATCTTCAATTCTCCTCTGAAACTCCTGCCCGATGCCTTAAATCTATGACCCTGGTTATTGTCTCCTAAAACAAAGGGGAAAGGTTTATTTCTATAATTTGATACAAGTCCACATGGTCGTCCCCCAACCTTCCCTGTCTGAAAAAAACAACAGGAGCATTGACATACAGATGGATCTGTGCGTACTTGTCCACTGACCCCTGAAAGTGGTAACACAGGTGGATAACTTGGTCAACAAGGCATGCAGCATGCTTGCTTCATTGGCCAGGGCATTGAGTATCAAAGTTGGCAAGTTATGTTACAGCTGTATTAAACTTTAGTTAGGCCCAATATGGAATATTGCGTGCAGTGCTGATCGCCAGACAACCAGAAGGATGTGGATGCTTTGGAGAAGGTGCAAGGAAGGTTTACAAGGATGTTGCCTGGTCTGGTTAAGGTATGAAGAGAAGTTGAATAAACTCGGATTGTTTTCACTGGAAAGACGGAGGCTGAGGGGCGACCTGATAGAGGCAGATATATGGTTGATAGTTGGAGTCTTTTCCCCAGGGTGGAAAGGTCAACTACAGGACGGGACAGTTTGAAGGCAAGAGTGGGAAAGTTTAGAGGAGACGTGCGGGGAAAGTTTTCACATAGAGAGTGGTGGGTGCCTCGAATGCACAGCCAGTGAAGTTGACGGAAGCAGGCACGTTCCCAATGTTCAAGGTTTATCTTGATAGAAACATGAACGGGAGATGAACGGAGGAATAGAAACTGCATATGAGCAATAAGTACTGGGTCTGAATAAGAACGAGGAGTCGCAGCAGGCTTGGTGGGTCGAAGGGCCTGTAACTGTGCTGCATGACTGTTTCTTCTTCTTTGTACATGAATGTTAAAATCACCTGTGATTATTGCAGTATGTTTATACAAGACCCCATTAATATTACTGTGTACTGTGTCGAATATTCTGAATATTAGGGGCCTATAAATGATTCCCACAAATGATCTTTTAACTTCGTTAATTCTTACCTCTACCCAAGCTGATTCTGCATCTTGATCATTTGAACTAAGTTCACCTCTCGCTGCTGTAGTGTCATCTGTTACTAACAGCGAGACTCCACCACCATCTCCTGTCCTCCATTTACTGTTATCTATTCAGTCTCCCCCCTTTCACTAATCAATGGATGTTGTGTCCTGGGAGGGCTGTGCACATCTGAGGAGGAGGAGAGGACCTCAAAGGGTGAACGAAAACATTATTCCCCCACTCCCTCAACATAAGGATTTGTGGGACTGACTCCCATTGCTCAGGGATCAGAGAGAGCAGCAACAGGATTCAGAGGAAAAGCAGTTTTCCTTGTTCATAACTGACGCCAATAGTAATGGGCAGTGTTTTTTATACAAATACCAGTGATGTAATTATATTGTTGAATATTCAGTTATTATAAACACAATCTCACACAGTCTGCTACTTACTTCAGTTTCTGTATTTCACAGTCCGGATTCCTCAGAGCTACAGACAGCCGCTTCAGTCCTGAATCTCCCAGGTTATTGCCACCCAGATACAGATCTATCAGTGAGCGGTTTGTACTGAGAGCAGAGGCCAGGTCCTCGGCACAAGAATCGGTGAGGGCATTATAATTCAGACTGGAGATCAGAGAGAAAAATAACAGGAATCAGGGTAAATCCACAGTGTTTTTAAGAATAAGATCATTAACAATAATAATGTACAGCACGGGACACTCAAGAAACATCGACTGTCAGAGACATGTCAGCCTCTCTCTGCAGGGTTCTAGTTAGTCAGATAACTCGAGCACTGTGAGAATGGGATGGTCACAGGCAAGAGGCTTTCCCTGTGTATACACGATGGTCAGTCAGGTTCTCACCAGCATGGGTTTGTGTCTTCAGTTATTATAAACACAATCTCACACAGTCTACTACTTACTCCAGTTCCTGTATTTTACAGTCAGGATTCCTCAGAGCCACAGATAGCCGTATCACTCCTGAATCTCCCAGTTTATTGACACTCAGATCCAGATCTATCAGTGAGCCGTTTGTACTGAGAGCAGAGGCCAGATCCTCGGCACAAGAATCTGAGAGATCATTCTCATTCAGACTGGAGATCAGAGAGAAAAATAACAGGAATCAGGGTAAATCCGCAGTGTTATTAAGAATAAGATCATGAACAATAATAATGTAAAGCGCGGGACATTCAAGAAACACAACTTCAGTTGATAGAAGGCAAAATTATATTGATGCTGTAAATCTGAAATATGAATAAAATATGCTGGAGACTCTCATCAGGTCAGGCAATATCTGTGGAGAGAGAAACAGATTTAGTTTCAGTTCAATTCGCGAAACTTAGAAATTGGAAATAGCAATGAATTAAATTGTTTTAAGTGACAGGAGCTGGGGATGGGCGGGTGACAAGGAAAGAACAAAATGGAAGTGCCGGAGTGATTAAACGACAAAAAGGATGATGGTGAAAGGGAAGAGCACAGGATTCCCATGTCCTTACCCTGAGTCACAGGGAGGGACATGGGATGGTCAGTGGCTCAGGAATGCAGTGTGTGGTGGGGTTGACGATGATGAGAGAGAAACCTTTTTCACACTGCCAGTGGTTCGGGTCTGGAATTCACAGCCGGGAAGTGTGGTGGAGGTCAGCTGCATCGAAGCAGTCAAAAAGGAATTGGATGATTATTTGAATATAAACAATGAGCGAGGATATGAGAAAAAGGCTGGAGAATGACACAAATTCCTAATGCTAATTTGGTGAGCTGGTGCAGACACGATGGGCCAAATGGCCTCATTGTGCTCCATAACAATTCTGTGAAGATAACGGTTGGAAATGTATCGATATTTCAACTGGAAGTTGGTGATGTTGCAGTGTGGACAGTGTTAGTCGCCACAGTCCTCAATGAAATGTTAATACTGATAGGCAAAGGGATCTGGGTGAACAGGTCCACAGATCACTGAAAGTGGCAATGCAGGTGGAGAAGGTAGTCAAGAAGGCATACGGCATGCTTGACTTCATCGGCCGGGGTATTGAGTTTAAAAATTGGCAAGTCATGTTGCAGCTTTATAGAACCTTCGTTTGGCCGCACTTCGAATATAGTGTTCAATTCTGGTCGCCACTCTACCAGAAAGATGTGGAGGCTTTGGAGAGGGTTTACCCCTTTTACAGAAAAGATTTACCAGGATGTTGCCCTGGTATGGAGGGCATTAGCTATGAGGTGAGTTTGGAGAAACTTGGTGTGTTCTCACTGGAGCGACGGAGGTTGAGGGGAGACCTGATAGAAGTCTACAAGATTATGAGAGGCATGGACAGAGTGGATAGTCAGAAGCTTTTTCACAGGGTGGAAGAGTCAATTACTAGGGAGCATAGGTTTAAGGTGCGAGGGGCAAGGTTTAAAGGAGATGTACGAGGCAGATCTTTTACACAGAGTAGTGGGCGCCTGGAACTCGTTGCCGGGGTAGGTAGTAGAAGCGGATATGGTGGTGACGTTTAAGGGACGGCCTTGACAAGTACATGAATAAGATGGGAATAGGGATATGGTCCCCGGAAGGGTAGGGGGTATTCGTTAAGTCGGGCAGCATGGTCGGTGCAGTCTTGGAGGGCCGTAGGGCCTGTTCCAGTGCTGTAATTTTCTTTGTTCTTTGTATTTCTCTTCAATAGAGAGAGACAATTTGTTACATGTATCTTCAGGGATACAACTTAATAAACGTGCGGCATTGGGAGGAGATGGGATTCCATGAACCCCACAGCCGGTAAGAGGACCAAACCCTCAAATTTAGCATCATTCTCCATCACACTCTAAACACCAAACCAAATGAATGAACCAACTCCACATACAACCAAACTGGCACATTAATATCTGACAGGTTCGGGGAATCCGTCCACTCAGGCAGCACAGGCAGAATCACAGAATTGTTACAGAGCAGGAGGAGGCCATTCGGCCCATTGTGTCTGCACTGACTCTCCGAATGAGCAATTCACTACGTGTCATCCCCCAACCTTCCCCCAAAACCCTGTGCATTCCAGAGCTTAACCACTGGCTGCAGGGGAAGACCCCATTCAGGCAAAGCTGGCACCAGATTTAAAGGCAGACAGCAGCACTTTTAAAGGCTCTGAAGGGAGCAGTGAGGGAGCCCTGGTTAATGAACAAAGGGCTGAAATGGCAGAAGGCAGATTAAACCCAATTCGCTGACCCTACCCTGGAAATTCTCAAGGCTATTTCGGTTTGGTGGGAGGTTCTGTTCCCTCAGGATTGGAGGAGGAGTCCTGTAACATCAACCCAAGCAAGTCTGGATAGACACTGCCGAGGGCCAGAGCAGGCAGCACGTGGCTGCAGTGAGGCAAAAGGATCAATAACCTGATATGTTCTGACAAGGAGAGTGTTAAACTTACAGGCTGATATGTGAATAAGGATGAAAGAGAAATTGTGGAAAGAACATCTCCACCCAGACACTGGCAATGTCCAGACAGCAGCATCAATCTTCAGGAACATGTCAGCCTCTCTGAAGGGTTCCGGTCAGTCAGAGATGACTGCTGCACTGCCGACACTGAGTGACCATCCTGGTGGTCCCATGATGGGCAGTCTGGCAGCACCATAGGCTTGTGTGTGTCTTTGATGGGTGAGTATCAATGGAAATTTATGTGCTTGTAAAAGAGGGCACACAGTGTCAGAGAAGGAGCCAAGAGTGACAGTGTCTGAATTGTGTCATCCTTATGCCAATGGAAGATGAAGTGCTGGAGCTGGGAGACCTGGAGGCTGGGTGGGCAATCGCTGATGGTGAGATGGGTTGTGGATCCAGAGAGAGTGAATGAGTGAATGGATGGGCACAGGAGAGACTCTGCTGCGGAGTCCATAACTTGGAGCTTGTGTGTTCATCATTGGTCACATGGAGCTCTGGGTTAGGAACAGTAACAGTCAGAAGTTTAACAGCACCAGGTTAAAGTCCAACAGGTTTATTTGGTAGCAAATGCCACTAGCTTTCGGAGCGCTGCCCCTTCGTCAGGTGGAGTGTAGACATGCTCACAAACAGGGCATACAGAGACACAAACTCAATTTACAGAATAATGATTGGAATGCAGTCTTTACAGATAATCAAGTCTTAAAGGTACAAACAGTGTGAATGGAGGAAGCATTAAGCACAGGTTAAAGAGATGTGTATTGTCTCCAGACAGGACAGCCAGTGAGATTCTGCAAGCCCAGACAAGCTGTGGGGGTTACAAATAGTGTGACATGAACCCAAGATCCCGGTTGAGGCCGTCCTCATGTGTGCGGAACTTGGCTATAAGAACATAAGAAATAGCAGCAGGAGTAGGCCATCTTGCCCCTCGAGCCTGCCCCGCCATTCAATAAGATCATGGCTGATCTTATAGTGGTTTGATTCCACTTACCCGCCCGCTCTCCATAACCCTTAATTCCCTTATTGATCAGAAATCTATCTACCTGTGACTTAAACATATTTAACGAGGTAGCCTCCACTGCTTCAATGGGCAGAGAATTCCAGAGATTCACTACCCTCCGAGAGAAGAGGTTCCTCCTCAACTCTGTCCTAAACTGACTCCCCCTTATTTTGAGGCTGTGTCCTCTAGTTCTTGTTTCCTTTCTAAGTGGAAAGAATCTCTCTGCCCCTACCCTGTCCAGCCCCTTCATTATCCTTTATGTCTCTACAAGATCTCCCCTCAGCCTTCTAAACTCCAACGAGTACAGGCCCAATCTACTCAATTCTCCTCATAAGCTCACCCCCTCATCTCCGGTATCAACCTGGTGAACCTTCTCTGTACTCCCTCCAAGGCCAATACATCCTTCCGCAAATAAGGGACCAAAATTGCACACACTACCCCAGTTGCGGCCTCACCAGTACCTTGTACAATTGCAGCAAGACCTCCCTGCTTTTATACTCCATCCCTTCGCGATAAAGGCCAACATTCCATTTGCCTTCTTGATCACCCGCTGCACCTGTAAACTGAGTTTTTGCGATTCATGCACAAGGTTCTGTTCTCTCAGTTTCTGCTCAGTGACTCTGCGCTGTCGTGTCTTGTGAAGGCCGCCTTGGAGAACACTTACGCGAATATCAGAAGCCGAATACCCGTGACCGCTGAAGTGCTCCCCAACAGGAAGAGAACAGTCTTGCCTGGTGATTGTCGAGCGGTGTTCATTCATCCGTTGTTGTAGCGTCTGCATGGTTTCCCCAATGTACCATGCCTCGGGACATTGGTACATTGGGGAAACCAAAGGGGAAACTTTAAACTAGGACTTTAACCTGGTGTTGTTAAACTTCTTACTGTGTTTACCCCAGTCCAACGCCGGCATCTCCACATTAGGAGCAGTCTCCAGGACATGCTGAAATGTGCATTACCCTCGAACATTCTTCACTCTCTCACAGAAAACAACAGCTGCGGTGAGCGGGAGACGGGCGTGCAGCTCTGAAGATGAGGAAGGTACGTCAGAGGATGGACTGTCATATTATTCCCCATGACCTCCACCAGAGCAGATACTGTCTCTCACGAGTAGCAAAGGGGTTACAATCTGGCAGCACACACAAACCCGAGCAGCTGATGGAGGCAGGAATAGCTGAGTTCACTCACACTCTCGAGAGGACAGGTCATTGTCAGCTTCAGGAAGATGAAATGTGACTGGAGTCTTTAACAATGCAGCAGATACTGGAGCTGCACGCAAGGTATTTTAACATCTGGTGGAGTTTCCAAAGGCTGTGTGTATCTGTACACAAAGGATGGAGGAGTCAATCCAGGCCAGCAGTGTTACCATGTCTCAGGTATGAGCACAAATAGCATCCTCCACAGAGAGATTGGTGACCTTCATGGAGAGTCACATCCAGCCTATCACCCACAGGAAATACACATGAACCTGCATGTTCTCACCACCTCCATGAGCTCTGTGGAACACGGGCTGCGGGAGAGGTGGGAAAATGTGCCTGGAGTAACTGTCAGGACCTCCCCAGCTGAGCAGGGAGGGTCCAGTTTGCCCTGAATGGATAGAGGAGCAGCTGCCTGCAGCATTTGGGAGCTCCTCTCAGGATGCCCCTGGTGTGGGCAGTGGGTCCTCTTCTGCTCCGACTGTGACACCAGCATCTTACGAAGCTATGATGACAGAGACAACTCCAGCATCTGTGCAGAGGACCTGCAGTTGGCCGGATCCTTCCAGGATCCAGGAAATCCGAGGACAAAGGCCACGGTCATCGAAATTCTCACAGGAGAGGTAAAGATCCTGCCTGTAGCTCGACGGAAAGTGCGGGGAAAGCGGTGGCTGTCATGGTGGGGTTGCTTCCTTGGGTTTCACAGGGTTATACTTTGTTGTTACCGGTCACCTTGTTACGTATGTATTTTCAATAAGTTCAGAGATGGTGCACCACTAAAAAAACTCCTTCACCATATTACTGGGTCTTTAACAGTTCACTGGGAATGTGAGATGGGAAATACAGCACTGAATCAGGTCAATACAATTCCAATACCTTTGTTTCATGTAGTGACGGCTCCAGGGAAATTATAAAACATTCACAGAAACAGCAACAGTGCTGGAGATGGTGGAAGATTTATTGCACTGAATGGCTGTGTGAGAGACTCATGCAAAACATGTCTGTATCACTGAATCTCGATCCTCCCTGACACATATCCCATGTCTCTGGCCTGTGGTCCATGGGGTTCCTCATCATGAAGCATCTGGTCAACATTGTATTGCATCACACTTTCTTCAAAGCTTCTCCACTCTAGATCCAGGTTGTATGGAACACAGCACAACACCTGGACATTTGAGGCCCTTGCTGGGTATATTGAGGGGCTCCATCAGATATATCTTTAGAAACCCTATGGCCTGCTCAATGGTCACTCAAGTTGCCCTGCAGCAGCTGTGTGTCTCTCATCTGTAACTATGTTTGGGTACAATTACCCATCCCTTCAGTGGGTAGCACTGGTCTTTCTTAATTCTTTCATGGGATGATGGTGTCACGGGCAATGCCAACACTTGTTCCCATCCACAACTGTCCTTGAGAAGGGGATGGTGAACCATCTTGTGAAATTCTGAACACCCTCTGGTACAATGCCGTTAGGAAGGGACATTCAGGATTATGATCCCACATCAGTGATGGAAAAGCAATACATTCCAAGTCAGGTTGGTGTCTGGCTTGGAAGGGAATCTGAAGGTGGTTGGTGTTCCATTCTTCTGATATTCTTGCCCATCTAGGAGATAGAAAAGTCTTCCTATTTTCTATCACCTAACCAGCATAGGCTTGTGTCTTTGATGGGAGATAAAGAATGGAACTTTATGTGCCTGTCGAAGAGAGCACGAAACGTCAGGAAATGAACTACAAATGGTGGCAGCGTCCAGATCTTGCCATCCTTACACCGAGAAGCAGCTGCACTGGAGCAGGGAGATCAACAGGCAGGGTGGGAAATCGCTGATTGTGATACTGGTTGTGGAGCTGAGAGTGTGCGGTCGAATGGATGGGCACAGGAGACTCTCTGGCACCTGCAACACATAGAGCTTGTGTGCCCATCACTGGTCACATGGAACCGGCTGAAGGACGTGTTGGAGTGTACATTCTGTTACAAACTATGTCTTGAAGAAATATACTGAAGATTGAAGGATATTGAATTTGATGATCAGCCATGAACAAAATGAATGGTGGAGCAGGACTCGAAGGGCCGAATGGCCAACTCCTGCTTCTAGTTTCTATTTTAATCATGTTTCTCTGCAGGTTATGTTGTCGGCACCGTGCTATCTGTAGCCGGTTTCCTTTATTGTTACTGAAGGAGTATAATTGACATCATGTTGATTTTAATGTGAACTAATGCAGTGTTCTGTTGTTTCAGTGTTTCCCCTGGGATGGCAGAGTAGAGCTTGATTGCGGGTGGTTGACAGGTTATGTCATGTGACTGAGGGACAGCTATTATTCACAGAACATTCTAGTTTCAATTCTGCTTTCAGAAGCTGCTTGAAGTTAAGACAAACAGCAGTGCCGTTTCCCTCTCTGAAGTTGGAGTTTTTGCTGTTTAAGTGTTGCTGTGTTGGAAGCTGTCAGAGACTGGGGTTACCTCTCTGCGGTTGGGCTGTTCGGAGCGACATCCTTCTCTGAAAACAATTGTCTGTTGGCTCTCCGGAAGTGGTAAAAAGCTGGAAATCGGCAACACGTGAGCTTACTTGTTTTTTGTGCCAACTAATGTTGGAGAAGGGTGTATGTCTGTGGGTATTGCTTTATATTAGCGGCACGGTAGCACAGTGGTTAGCACTGCTGCTTCACAGCTCCAGGGTCCCGGGTTCGATTCCCGGCTCGGGTCACTGTCTGTGTGGAGTTTGCACATTCTCCTCGTGTCTGCGTGGGTTTCCTCCGGGTGCTCCGGTTTCCTCCCACAGTCCAAAGATGTGCGGGTTAGGTTGATTGCCCAGGTTAAAAATTGCCCCTTAGAGTCCTGGGATGCATAGGTTAGAGGGATTAGCGGGTAAATATGTGGGGGTAGGGCCTGGGTGGGATTGTGGTCGGTGCAGACTCGATGGGCCGAATGGCATCCTTCTGCACTGTAGGGTTTCTATGTTTCTATATTGGAACAACAGAGATAGCTCGCTGTTAAGAGTTATACTGTGTCATGTGTAAGTCTTGCAATTGGTAAAGGTTATGCTAATTCTTGTTGTTATATTCTAATTGCATTCTTAAATAAACTGTGTTTATTTAAGTGGGTCACTTGATTCATACCTGGAGTGAAACACCTCATGCTCATCAATGCCAAAATCAAATGTCAAACCAAGGGTCCAGGCTAACTTCACAAAACACCTTGGAGTTTCTGGTCTGCATCTTAACAATTGCCTCCATTCACTCTTTACTCTTCCTCACAAATCAAGGGTTGTGAGACTGGGTGATGTGTGTCCCCCTGTAAGCAGGTGAACGGGTCCTCCCAGAGTCACCGTCACATGATTCCCCTACACCCAGGCCACTGCATTGGGATCAGAGAGAGAGAAATAATAGGAATCAGTGAAAATTCAGGTTCTGGTTCATAACTTCCAACCCCTGGGCCTTTATAGAGTTTTTCAGCACAGAAAGAGGCCCTTCGGCCCATCGTGTCTGTGTCAGCCATCAAGCACCAATCTATTCTAATTTATTTCCAGCACTTGCTCCATAGCCTTGTCTGCTGCGGCATTTCAAGCGCTTGTCTAAATGCTTCTTAAATGTTGCGAGTGTTCCTGACTCCACCACCCTTTCAGACAGTGAGATCCAGATTCCCACCACCCTCTGGGTGAAAAAGCTTTTCCACAGAACCATAGAATCCCCACTGTGCAGAAGGTGCCCAATCGCCCCATCGACTCTGCACTGACTGTCCGAAAAAGCCAGGCCCACACAACTGCTTATCACTGGACATTTATCATGGCAAATCCACTGAAACTACATATCTTTGGACACGAAATGATAATTTCACATGGTCGATCCACCTAACCTACACATCTTTGGACTGTGGGAGGAAACCAGAGTACCTGACGCAAACACGCACACATGGGAAGAACATGCAAGCTCCACACAGGCAGTCACCCGAGGCCAGAATTAAACAAAGGTCCCTGACGTTGTGAGGCAGCAATGCTAAACACCGTGCCATCTTCAATTCTCCTCTGAAACTCCTCCCCAATGCCTTAAATCTATGCCCCTGGTTATTGTCTCCTAAAACCAAGGGGAAAGGTTTATTTCTATAATTTGATACAACTCCACATGGTCGTCCCCCAGCCTTCCCTGTCTGAAAAAAATAACAGGTGCATTGACATACAGATGGATCTGTGCGTACTTGTCCACTGATCCCCGAAAGTGGTAACACAGGTGGATAACTTGGTCAACAAGGCATGCAGCATGCTTGCTTCATTGGCCAGGGCATCGGGTATAAAAGTTGGCAAGTTATGTTACAGCTGTATTAAACTTTAGTTCGGCCCAACATGGAATATTGCGTACAGTGCTGATCGCCAGACAACCAGAAGGATGTGGCTGCTTTGGAGAGGTGCAAAGAAGGTTTACAAGGATGTTGCCTGGTCTGGTTAAGGTACGAAGAGAAGTTGAATAAACTCGGATTGTTTTCACTGGAAAGACGGAGGCTGAGGGGCGACCTGACAGAGGCAGATATCTGGTGGATAGTTGGAGTCTTTTCCCCAGGGTGGAAAGATCAACTACAAGACGGGACAGTTTGAAGTCAAGAGCGGGAAAGTTTAGAGGAGACGTGCGGGGAAAGTTTTCACAGGGGGTGGTGGGTGCCTCAAACGCGCAGCCAGTGAAGTTGACGGAAGTAGGCATGTTCCCAATTTTCAACGTTTATCTTGACAGAAACACGAACGGGAGACGAACAGAGGAATAGAAACTGCGTATGAGCAATAAGTACTGGGTCTGAATAAGAATGAGGAGTCGCTGCAGGCTTGGTGGGCCGAAGGGCCTGTTACTGTGCTGCATGACTCTTTGTTCTTCTTTGGACATGAATGTTAAAATCACCTGTGATTATTGCAGTTTGTTTTTACAAGACCCCATTAATATTCCTTTTTACTGTGTCGAAGATTCTGAATATTGTTAGGGGCCTATTAATGATTCCCACAAGTGATCATTTAAGTTTGATAATTCTCATCTCTACCCAAACTGATTCTGCATCTTGATCATTTGAACTAAGTTCCTCTCTCGCTGCTGTACTGACATCTGTTACTAACAGCGAGACTCCACCACCATGTCCTGTCCTCCATTTCCTGTCATCTATTCACTCTCCCCCTTTTCACAAATCAATGGATGTTGTGTCCGGGGAGAGCTGTGCACATCTGAGGAGGAGGAGGAAGACGTCAGAGGGTGAACCAAAACATTATTCCCCACTCCCTCAACATAAGGATTTGTAGGACTGACATCCCATTGCTTAGGGATCAGAGAGAGAAGCAACAGGAGTCAGAGGAAAAGCAGTTTTCCTTATTCATAACTGATGCCAATAGTAATGGGCAGTGTTTTTTATACAAATACCAGTGGTGAAATTATATTGTTGAATATTCAGTTATTATAAACACAATCTCACACAGTCTGCTACTTACTTCAGTTTCTGTATTGTACAGTCCGGATTCCTCAGAGCCACAGACAGCAGTTTCACTCCTGAATCTCCCAGTATATTTTCACCCAGATTCAGATCGATCAGTGAGCGGTTTGTACTGAGAGCAGAGGCCAGGTCCTCGGCACAAGAATCCGTGAGATCGTTAAAATTCAGACTGGAGGTCAGAGAGAGAAAAATAACAGGAATTAGGATGAATTCCCAGTGTTTTTAAGTGTCATTAACAATAATAATGTACAGCACGGGACATTCAAGAAACACAAATTCAGTTGATACAGAAGACAAAATTCTATTGATGCTGTAAATCTTAAATATGAATAAAACATGTTGGAAACTCTCAGCAGGTCAGGCAATATCTGTGAAGAGAGAAACAGATTATGTTTCAGTTCAATTAGCGAAACTTAGAAATTGGAAGTAGCAGTGAATTAAATTATTTTAAGTGACAGGGAGCTGGGGATGGGCGGGTGACAAGGAAAGAACAAAATGGAAGTGCCGGAGTGATTAAATGACAAAAAGGATGATGGGGAAAGGGAAGAGCTCAGGATTCCCATGTCCTTACCCTGAGTCACGGTCACGGGCATTCGGCCTCTGATATTCGGGTAAGCGTTCTCCAAGGTGGCCTTCGCGACACACGACAGCGCAGAGTCGCTGAGCAGAAACTGATAGCCAAGTTCCGCACACACGCGGACGGCCTCAACCGGGATATTGGGTTCATGTCACACTATTTGTAACGCCCACAGTTGCGTGGACCTGCAGAGTTTCACTGGCTGTCTTGTCTGGAGACAATACACATCTTTTTAGCCTGTCTTGATGCTCTCTCCACTCCCATTGTTTTGTTTCTTAAAGACTTGATTAGTTGTAAGTATTCGCATTCCAACCATTATTCATGTAAATTGAGTCTGTGTCTTTATAAACTCTGTTTGTGAACAGAATTCCCACTCACCTGAAGAAGGGGCTTAGAGCTTCGAAAGCTTGTGTGGCTTGTGCTACCAAATAAACCTGTCGGACTTTTAAAAAAAAGGTGTGGCTTTTGCTACCAAATAAACCTGTTGGACTTTAACCTGGTGTTGTTAAACTTCTTACTGTGCTTACCCTGAGTCACAGGGAGGGACATGGGATGGTCAGTGGCTCAGGAATGGAGTGTGTGGTGGGGTTGAAGATGATGTGAGAGAAACCTTTTTCACACTGCCAGTGGTTCAGGTCTGGAATTCACAGCCGGGAAGTCTGGTGGAGGTAGGCTGCATCGAAGCAGTCAAAAAGGAATTAGATGATTATTTGAATATAAACAATGAGCGAGGATACGAGAAAAAGGCTGGAGAATGACACAAATTCCTAATGCTAATTTGGTGAGCTGGTGCAGACACGATGGGCCAAATGGCCTCATTGTGCTCCGTAAGAATTGTGAAGAGATTGGTTGGAAATGTATCGATATTTCAACTGGAAGTTGGTGATGTTGCAGTGTGAACAGTATTAGTAGCCATAACTCTCAGTGAAACGTTAATACTTCGCTCCAATAGAGAGAGACAATTTTTTACATGTCGCTTCAGGGACACAACTTAGTAAATGTGGGGCAATGGGAGGAGGTGGGCTCCATGAACCCCACAGCCGGTACGAGGACCAAACCCTCAACATTAGCCTCATTCTACATCACACTCGAGACACCGAGCCAACTGAACTAACCAACTCCACACTATTGCCAGAACCGGCATATGAATGTCTGACAGGTGAGGGGAATCCGTCCACTCAGGCAGCACAGGCAGAATCACAGAATTGTTACAGAGCAGGAGGAGGCCATTCGGCCCATTGTGTCTGCACTGACTCTCCGAATGAGCAATTCACTACGTGTCATCCCCCCACCTTCCCCCAAAACCCTGTGCATTCTTGAGCTTAACCACTCGCTGCAGGGGAAGACCCCATTCAGGCAAAGCTGGTACCAGATTTAAAGGCAGCCAGCAGCACTTTCAAAGGCTCTGAAGGGAGCAGTGAGGGAGCCCTGGTTAATGAACAAAGGGCTGAAATGGCAGACGGCAGATTAAACCCAATTCGCTGACACTACCCTGGAAATTCTCAAGGATATATCGGTTTGGAGGGAGGTTTTGTTCCGTCAGGACTGGACGACGAGACCTGTCACATCAACCCAAGCAAGTCTGGATGGAAACTGCCAAAGGCCAGAGCAGGCAGCGCGTGGCTGCAGTGAGGCAAAAGGATCAATAACCTGATATGTTCTGACAAGGTGAGCGTTAAACTTACAGGCTGATATGTGAAGAAGGATGAAAGAGAAATTATGGAAAGGACATCTCTACCCAGACACTGGCAATGTCCAGACAGCAGCATCAATCTTCAGGAACATGTCAGCCTCTCTGTGAAGGGTTCCGGTCAGTCAGAGATGACTGCTGCACTGCCGACACTGAGTGACCATCCTGGTGGTCCCATGATGGGCAGTCTGGCAGCATCATAGGCTTGTGTGTGTCTTTGATGGGTGAGTATCAATGGAAATTTATGTGCTTGTAGAAGAGGGCACTCAGCCTCAGAGAAGGAGCCAAGAGTGACAGTGTCTGGATTGTGTCATCCTTATGCCAATGGAAGATGCAGTGCTGGAGCTGGGAGACCTGGAGGCTGGGTGGGCAATCGCTGATGGTGAGATGGGTTCTGGATCCAGAGAGAGTGAGTGAGTGAATGGATGGGCACAGAAGAGGCTCTGCTGCTGAGTCCAAAACCTGGTGCTTGTGTGTCTTCCATTGGTCACATGGAGCTCTGGATTAGGAACAGTCTCCAGGGCATGTTGGAATGTGCATTACCCTCGAACATTCTTCACTCTCTCACAACTCAACAGCTGCTGTGAGAGGGAGACAAGTGTCTACCTCAGAAGAGGAGGAGGGGTTCACAGAGGGTGCTCTGTCACATTATTCCCTATAACCTCCACCAGAGCAGATACTGTCTCACACGATTAGCAAAGGGGTTACAATCTGGCAGCACAGGACAGCACACACAAACCCGAGCAGCTGATGGAGGCAGGAATAGTTGAGTTCACTCACACTCTCGAGAGGACAGGTCATTGTCAGCTTCAGGAAGATGAAATGTGACTGGAGTCTTTAACAATGCAGCAGATATTGGAGCTGCAGCGTAAGGTATTTTAACATCCGGTGGAGTTTCCAAAGGCTCTGTGTATCCATACTCAAAGGATGGAGGAGTCAATCCAGGCCAGCAGTGTTACCATGTCTCAGGTATGAGCACAAATAGCATCCTCCACAGAGAGATTGGTGACCTTCATGGAGAGTCACATCCAGCCTCTCACCCACAGGAAATACACATGAACCTGCATGTTCTCACCACCTCCATGAGCTCTGTGGAACACAGGCTGCGGGAGAGGTGGGAAAATGTGGCTGGAGTCACTGTCAGGACCTCCCCAGCTGAGCAGGGAGGGTCCAGTTTGCCCTGAATGGATAGAGGAGCGGCTGCCTGCAGCATTTGGGAGCTCCTCTCAGGATGCCCCTGGTGTGGGCAGTGGGTCCTCTTCTGCTCCGACTGTGACACAAGCACCTTACGAAGCTATGATGATGGAGACAACTCCAGCATCTGTGCAGAGGACCCGCAGTTGGCCGGATCCTTCCAGGACTCAGGAAATCTGAGGACAAAGGCCACGGTCATCGAAATTCTCAGTCGAGAGAGGAAAGATGCTGCCTGCAGCTCAGCGGATAGTGCGGGGATGGGGGTGGTTGTCATGGTGGGGTTGCTTCCTTGGGTTTCACAGGATTATACTTTGTTGTTGCTGGTCACTTTGTTATGTGTGTATTTTCAGTAAATTCAGAGATGGAGCACCACTAAAAAAATCCTTCACCATATTACTGGGTCTTTAACAGTTCACTGGGAATGTGAGATGGGAAATACAGCACTGAATGAGATCAATACAATTCCAATACCTTTGTTTCATGTAGTGACGGCTCCAGGGAAATGATAAAACATTCACAGAAACAGCAACAGTGCTGGAGATGGTGGAAGATTTATTACACTGAATGGCTGGGTGAGTTAAGGTTCTTGGAAAACATGTCTGTATTACTGAATCTCCATCCTCCCTGACACATATCCCATGTCCCTGGCCTGTGGCCCATGGGGTTCCTCATCATGAAGCATCTGATCTACATTGTATTGCATCACACTTTGCTCAAAGGTTCACCACTCTAGATCCAGGTTGTATCGCACACAGCACAACACCAGGACATTTGAGACCCTTGATGAATATATTGAATAGTTCCACCAGATCTATCTTTAGAATTCCTCTGGCCTGTGCAATGTTTGTAGTATTTGTCCTGTCGCAGCTGTTTTTTCTCTCTTCTGTGACTGAGTTTGGGTTACACACAGGCACAATTACCCATCCCTACAGTGGGCAGCTGTGTCTTTATTAATTCTTTCAAGGGATGATGGTATCACTGGCAATGCAAACACTTGCAGCCCATCCCCAATTGCCCTTGAGAAGGAGGTGGTGAGCCATCTTCTTAAATTCAGCAGAGCATCTGGTACAAAACCGTTAGGAAGGGACATCCGGGATTATGATCCCGCATCAGTGATGGAAAAGCTATATATTCCAAGTCAGAATGGTGTGTGGTTTGGAAAGAAATCTGAAGCTGGTTGGTGTTTCATCCTTCTAATATCCTTGGCCATCTCGGTGATGGAGAGTGCCTGTTTGGATGATGCTTGCTCAGGAACCTTGGTGAGCTGCTACATTCCATCTTGTATGTGGTAAAATACTGCCACTGTGCGTCAGTGGTAGAGGCAGTCAATGTTTAGTTTGGTGAATGGCCAGCTGATCCAGTGGGCTCCTTTTCCATGGATGAGCTTCTTCAATGTTTTTGAAGCTGCAGTCAATCCAGCAAGATGAGCGGATTCCATCACACTGCTGACTTGTGCCTTGGAGATGGTGGGAAAAATTTGGGAGACAGGAGGCGAGTTCCTCATCTCCGAATTCCCAGACTGTGATCTACCCTTGGAGCCATAGTGTTTACAGTTCAGTGTATGTTCAATGGTCCCAGTGCGCCCCCACCACTCAGGATGTTGATGGTCGAGGATTCAGCGATGGTGCTGCCATTCAATGTAAAGGGAATATGGTTAGATTCCCTTCTGCTGGAGATGGTCCTTGCCTGGCATTTGTGTAGTGAAACATTACTTGCCATTTATCAGGTTAAACCTGAACGTTCTTCAGACCTTAAGACGATAGCTTTGTCGACGGGTCCATCCAGATTCGAAGCGTTAGCGGTTCTCTCTCCACAGAAGCTGTCAGACATGCTGAGCCTTTCCAGCATTTTCTGTTTTGTTCAGGTCTTGCTGTTTATGGACATGGACTGCTTCAGTCTCTGAGGAATTGTGAACAGTACTGAGCATTGTGCAATCATTAGTGAGCATCCTCACTTCTGACATTATAATGGAAGGCAGGACATTGATAAAGCAATTGAAGGTGGTTGGGCTTTGGACATCACCCTCAGGAACTCCTGCAGTGATGTTCATGAGGCACTGGAAGGACGACACGTTTCGGATGATCAAGAGCAGACTGATGGAGCAGCAATTCATCAGATTGGATTTGCCCTGCTTTTTTCCACATTGTCCGGTAGATCCAGTGTTGTGGCTGTCCTGGAACAGCTTGGCCAGGGGAATGGCTAGTTATGGAGCACAATTCTTCAGTAGCATTGCTGGGGTACTGCCAGGCTGACAGAGTTTGCAGTATGCAGCGCCTTCAGTCATTTCTTTACCTCACATGCAGTGAATCAAATTGTCATCTGTAATGCTGGGGACCTCAGGAGGAGGCTGAGATTAATCATTCTACTCAGCACTTCTGGCTGAAGATGGCACTGATGCTCTGGGTTCCCTCATCAGTAATGATGGAATTCTTGTGGCATGTTTATAGAATCATAGAATTCCCACAGTGTAGAAGGAGGCCCTTTGGCCCATCGAGTCTTCACCAATTCTTTGAAAGAATATCATACCCAGGCCCTATCTCTGGAACTCCACATATATGGCCCACTAATCCCCTTACCTACACACCCTGAGACACCTAGGGACAACTTAGCATAGCCAATCAACCGAACCTCCACACCTTTGGCCTGTGGGAGAAAATTGGAGTACCCAGAGGAAACCCACACAGACACTGGGAGGACGTGCAAACTCCACACAAGTCACCCAAGGCCGGAATTGAACCCTGGTCCCTGGCACTGTGAGGCAGCAGTGCTCATCACTGTGCCACCGTGTCACCTCATGAAAGCGGCATGTCCACCATTTGTGGCATGTGTAACACTATTTAGGACTGAATATGGCAACACTGCAGATCTCTGATCTGATCCATTGGTTTTGGTATGATTGAGCTCGGTCTATCATATGCTGCATCCGCTCTCTGCTCTGGTGGCCGTGTGCTGGAGCTTCACCAGGTTCACATCTCATTTTTAGAGAAACCCAAGTCTAATTTGGCATTATATAAAGAAAATTAGTCGTAGTAACACAGTACTGGTTTCTGGGGAAAGCCACTGTCAGCTTCCCATAAATGAAAAAGTATAGATCAGCTCTCCTGCCTATTTCCTGTCACTCAGATAACTTCATATCCAGGCTGCCTTTGTCTCTTTTATTTCATGGTCTTCTTACTTTGCTCCCAAGCTCAGTATGTGTCTACTCATAGCGGGTAGTGTTTTTAATAACAAAAATACTGATAGCAATGGTATATTTTGTATCATTATTTGTGTTCTTAAAAACAATGTCCATTATTAATAGGGACATCATTCAGACTATTCTGCACAGTGATTATTGCCATTGTAAGAGTTGTAACAACACCAGAATGATTATTGCCATTGCCAGCTGAGCTGTGCCTTGAACTGCTGAGCTGTAAGCTCTGGAATTCTCTTCATAACCCTCCCCACCTCGATATCTGCATTCTCTTTTAAGATGCTCCTTAAGCTCCGTTTAACATACATTTGAAAGTGGATCCCTCGGGATAAAACTCATCAGAATTCAATGTAGTTTGTAATCTGCCTTACCAATATACAGCAGTTTTCCATGTTTAATCAAACTGAGTAGCCGACAGACATAAACATCTATAATCTGAATGACAAATTAAACTGAATTGAACATGCGACCAGCCATATCGGGGAGTTCTATAAACATTTAATCGTTTTGTCCATCTTTTTTATTTTCATGAATGGTTTTGCGAATAATTATAAATGATTAGTTAAATTTTTCACTCCTGAATCTCGCAGTTTATTGTAACTCAGGTTCAGACACATCACTGACGGGTTTGTACTGAGAGCAGAGGTGAGAATATCTGAGGCTTTTACTCTCCAAACTGGAAATCAGAGAGAGCAAGATTTCAGGAGTTAGAGTAAATCCGTAGTGTTTAACATAAATACTGACAGGAATGATGTGGAACGGTTATTAATGACATTATTACTGACGCTGATAATAATGTACAGTGTCAGACGTCCACTGATTATTAACACAATCTCACACAGTCTGATACTTACTGCAGTTTCTGTATTTTACATTCTGGATTCCTCAGAGCCGCAGACAATAGTTTCGCTCCTGAATCTCCCACTTTATTGCGACCCAGACTAAATGGAGAAAGTGAGAAACACATTAAATTCAGATGAATGTTCAGCAGGAAAAATAGCTGGATCTATTTTTGTGTCAGAAACTTAGCACCAGTGGTGAACTGATTCAAGTTACGATACGATACCTCACCCAAGTTGATCTTTCTCTACACCCTAGCTATGACTGTAACACTACATTAGAACATAGAAGAACATAGAAAAGCTACAGCACAAACAGGCCCTTCGGCCCGCAAGTTGCGCCGAACAATTTCCTTACATTCTAGGCTCATTGATAACCCTCTATCTTACTAAGCTCCATGAACCTATCCAGAAGTCTCTTAAAAGACTCAATCGAATCCACTTCCACCACCACTACCGGCAGCCGATTCCACGCAGGCACCATCCTGTGAGTGAAAAACTTACCCCTGTGATGTAATGATGACAATGATTTCATGGTCAGCAGAGTTGCTTTCTAAGCAGTTGATACGGGTTTAATTCCCAGCTATCTCAGTTTGTTGCAGTGGATGAAGAGAGGGCCAGGAGCCTGTAACCACAACCTTAAATAGTGAGTCAATCCAATTGAGTCAAGTCTGTGGCTCCAGACGGGAGCACTGGTGTTAAGCTCAGCTGAGGGTTGGAGGGTCAGTTGATCATTTAACTACGCTGAGTCGACCCACACTGAGTTCAAAAGGGAAATGGTAAGTCTAATAATGACACACAGGAAACTAAATTCATTGGTTGCTAAAAGAAAATGCCGTTTGCAACTGGCTTTATATTGCTGTGAATTGGAGAAAGCAACTGAAAGGGTCAATGATGGTTCTGCTGTTGATGTGGTATACATGGATATTCAAAAATCATCTGATGCAGTGACACAACAGACTTGTGGCATAAGCTCATAAAATAAATGAGAAAGTCGCAATGTGGATACAAAATTGGATGAACAATGAATAATGGATATTTTTCAGGCTGGAGAATGTTAGTAGTGGAGAACCCGAGAGGTCAGTATTGGGATCCTTGCTTTTCCCTGATATATATGAATGATCTAGGTAAATGCAGTATAGAGGAAAATTTCAAAGTTTGTTGATCACAGAAACCTTTGAGGCATCGTAAACTGTGAGGGGGAGAGATTGGGACTGAAAAACAGACAATAGTGGAGTGTACAGATAGGTGGCAGATTAAGTTCAATGCAGAGACGGGTGAGGTGATACTTTCTGGTAACATGCAGATGAGGTAGGAATATGAAATAATAGGTAGAATTGTTAACAGAGTGCAGGAGCAGAGGGACTGGACGTATATGCACATTGATCATTGCCGTTAGCAGGGCAAGTGTAGGTAGCAGTTAATAAAGAATACAGCATCTTGGGCTTTACTGCTGTGAAATAGTTTATGTTTGTCGGCATCAGATAATAATTCATGAGTTTAAGTTGAATTTGTGTTTCTGTGCTTGTGTGTTAAGAGCCAAAACTTTAATTTCACCTTGTGTTAAACAAAGCTGCCTGCCTGCGGATTTTTTGTGTCCCTGCATTTTAATTTAAGGTTTACGACATTGTCAGAGTTATAGAGGTTAAAAAAGTGGTTGCTTATATTCAGAAGTCCACAATGAATGATAGAAACACTGAGTTTCAGTTGCAACCAGTTAACCCAAGAAGCGAGATGGAGTTCACAGAGGCTGCCAGTAGAGGCAGGGCAATGCAGGGACTCAGAAAGCAGGACCCACAAGATAAATCACCGTCAGAAACCAAGTGGAAAAGAGGAGTGCCAGGAAGACAGAAGTCAAAGAGACAAAAAAAACCTGAATCTGAACAAGCGACTGCTCCCTGAAGTTAAAGACAGGAGCAGAGAGAGGTTCCCAGTTAAAGACAGAGCTGCGAGATGCAGACATTGTAAAGTTTGCTCACGAGAATCAAGATATCTGATATATTCCTAAAGTTGGTGACACCTTCATACAGACTATGAGGCACTGGTGTCTGTTGGCATGGCTGAGTCTGGAGGAATAATGAAAGGAAACATTGAAATATTGGACAGGGATCCTTGGTGAAGGCACCTGACGGAAAGCATTGAAAAGATTCCAAAAGCTGCTTTTTTTTTCTCGAGTGGAGCTTCTGGAGCGGAAGCATCAGTCCCAGTGAGATGGGTTTTCTCACATTGTTACAAACATTTGGGGGGATTTGAAGAAGAATCCACTGAAGTTACTTTGGGTGGCATCTGTCAATGAGTTTCAGAGAGTGGTATTTCTGAACCACAGGTGGATTGTTGGTTTACATTAACTGTGTACTTACTGGGAACATTAAAGCATAAGATCTATTTTGTAACTCGTGTCATCCTTACAGATCTGCAGACATCTGTGAAGTTAGATGGGGTGGTGCATTGTAGTTATTTTTTTTAACAAAGGTTTCATTCTTTTGTTAAAAGTTAATCGACTACCTTGTTATTCTGTTCATCTACATTTCTAAATAATAAAACAATAAATAAAAGTTATGATTTACTGAGCCGGGTTTCTACTCTTCGACCTGACTGTCCAGAAATCAGCTGGGATCATAACATTGTCAATAGGGGCATAGAGTACAAGGGCAAGGAGGCTGTGCTGAACCTGCAAAAGACATTAGTTAGATCTCAGTTCAGTGCGTCATACTTTAGGAAGGCTTAGAACACATTGGAGAGAGCGCTGAATATGTTTAAAAGATTAGCTACAGGGATGTGAAACTTCAGACACGAGGATCGATAGGAGAGGTTGTTCACCTTGGAAGGAAGAATGCTGAGAGGACATTTGATAGAAATGTTCAAAATAGTGATGGTGCTGGAGAGAACAGGTAGCAAATCAAAATGTTGCTGCTCGGACAAGGATCAACAACAAGATTTAAAGTGATTTGAAAAAGATGCAAATACAGTGTGAATAAAGCTATTTTTTTTAAACACAGCGAGCGATTCAGGTTTTATGAGGCTGCAGTCAGAACCATGGAACAGAAACGTCGTGGGCTGCTGTAACCCAAGGGAGGTTTCTTTTCATAACTGCACACTGAGGTTTAATACAAGACTGAACCTCCGCTGCGACCCTGACTGATGTCACCAGTTATCACATGACCTATAAAAGGACACTGTCCCGATAAAACACACACCAACTATAATACATAACAGAGGCAGCGTGCAGGAAAATAATCCTGACAATAGCCACAAACTGTCAGCTGTACCGAACACAAGAGAAACAAATTTCTTTCTCGCATCATACATAATCAGATGGTTTCCGTTGGGAGAGTGAAATATCCTTTCTTAAAATTTTGTAACGAGGTCTTTACACCTCTAATTATTTAAAATTTTTCCCAATAATGCTTTTATTCACTCAAGGAATGTGATCATCGCTGGTTATGCCAACATTTATTGCCCATGCCTATTTGCCCACGAGAATCTGCCTTCTTGAACCGCTGTAGTTTTATCAGAGAATCATAGATTTATTACAGGTTCAGAAGGAGGCCAATCGGCCCATCAGGTCTGCATCTGCTCTCAAATGAGCTTTATGACTTTGTGCCATTCTCCCGCGCTCTGTGACCATTGGACATTGTTTCTCTCTTGACTTCCTCAACTGAACATGCCTCTGTTTTATTTGGAACAAAGGAAATGGCTTCTCAATGAAAATATCAGGGACGAGATCAAACAAACAGTTACCTCAATTCCTGACACTTGTGCAGAACGGGTCCCAGTCGCCGGAGCCCTTCACACTGAATGTAGCATTGCCCTAGATTGAGGTGTTTTATTGTATCACAGAGTCCAATGACATGAGACAGGACCGCACAGTCAATCGGGATCAGTCGCAATCCGCGAAATGAAAGTGTTTCCACAGATCCCACTGTGTTCCGAGCCAGTGCTTTATTCTGAGACTCAAACAGGTAGTGGAATGTGTTCAGGAGGTTCCTCTTCCCAATTCCAGTCTGTGTGTCTCCAATCTGCCCTTCAACCTTCTCCTTCATCCAGTCAATCACTCGGCAGGTTGTTTGATGAAGAAATGGACCCAGAAACTCCTCCAGGGGTCGAGCTGACTGTGGGGAGGACAGACCAGCAACAAAACGGAGAAATATCTCAAATCGCCCATCTTCCTTGCTGTGGGCTTCACGGAGGAGTTTCCCGATCTCCCCAGGGTTTGGTGTCAGGAATTGTGCGAGTGCAGCTACAAACTCTTGGATGGTGAGGTGTGGGAATGTGTAAACCACACTCTGGGCAGATTCATCTCTCTCTAAAAGCTCCATCAGAAACCCAGACAGGAACTGGGAAGGTTGTAGATTGTACTCAATCAAATCTCCATTTCTAAACACAATCTTCTTCTCGGAGACTCCTGTGAAGGCCATCTCACCAAGCTTCAGTAACACATCACGGGGGTTTTCCATCTCTCGGCCATGGTTTTTCAGAATGTTGTAAATATAGTAGGAATATAGTTGGGTGATGGTCTTGGGAACTTGCTGCTGTTTCCTGTCTCTTTGTGTAAAGAAGGGACCCAGTGACAGACCGAGGATCCAGCAGTAGGAAGGGTTGTAACACATGGTGTACAGGATCTCGTTCTCCTCCACGTGTTTGAAAACAGCTGCTGCCACCGTCTGATCTTCAAAAAACTTGTTGAAATATTCCTTCCGTTCATCGCCAACAAATCCCAGGATTTCAGCCCAGACACTGATCTCAGCCTTTTCCAATAAATGTAATGCAGTGGGGCGACTGGTCACTAGCACGGAACATCCTGGGAGCAGCTTGTGCTGTATTAAACTGTACACAATGTCAGACACTTCACACCAGCATTCAGGATCTGTGCACATGTACTGAGGTTCTGTATTCCTCCGATTGTCAGCAAAATCAATCCTGTCCTTGAATTCATCCAAACCATCGAATATAAACAGCAATCCCTCTGGGTTCTTCCAGAGCTCTCCCAGAATATTCCCAAAGTAAGGATACTGATCCAATATGAGATTCCTCAGGTTTATTCTACTGTTAATAGTGTTCAAATCCCGGAATTTAAAACTGAAAACAAATTGAAAGTGTGGGTATATTTTCCCAGTGGACCAGTCATGAACAATTTTTTGTACCATTGTTGTTTTTCCAATTCCCGGCACTCCGCTCACTGCTGCTGAATTCCCAGATTTGAATTTTCTCCGGGAAAAGCTGCTCTGAAACAATTGATCAGTTCGGATTTTTTCCAGTTCTTTCCGGAGATCTTTCTCTCTCCATTCTTCATGGTCTTGGCCTCTTGCCAGCAGTTCATGTTCGACAAGTGTCCAATCTCGAACAGTAGAAATAACCGTTAGCTCAGCGTATCGATCAACCAGCTGGAAAATCTTAACCTTCTCCTTTATGAGGATAGTGTTCACTCTCAGTGTTTCAGTTTGTACCCGGAGTGTCTCCTTGTGTTTCTGTTGGACATCTTCAATAAGAACGGAGAGAAAGTTAGTTCTATTGGCATTTTACAAACATCCCGATAAAATTGACCAATCCATTAAATATTGCAGGCATTAGTTCAGTTCCAACATAGATTTTTGTACAACTGGCTTTTACAACTAATGGCCCATGGGCCAAATTCAGCCACTGAATTGTTTGTATTCAGCCTAATAAATATGGCTGGACAGCTCAGCTCTGCAGAAGTCAAATCTGATCCAAACACCGGTCTCCCTTTCTGCCTCTGCAGATCTGCAGAGTTTCTCCGCAATTTTCTCTTTTCATGTCATTTGTCCTGCAACAGAATTAGACCACAAATAAAGAAAATATGGGGAGAAAGGAGGCTGTGATTGGACAAGCAGCAAAGTGTTGAAAACTCCACTTTTCTATTTCAATTTGAATCTTACAGAGCTCGTATCACGACAGCGAATAGCTGGGTTCAGGTCAGGGCAGAGAAAGGGCGAGAATCCTGAGGAACAATTACGGCACGTGAGTGGGGTGTTTGTGTGTGCATAGATATGTGTGAGTGAGTGCACAGAGAGAGAGAGAGAGAGAGAGAGATGGAGAAAGACAGAAGCAGAGTGTGTGCGAGAGAGTGTGTGAGAGATTATGAGAGAGTGACAGAGAAGGAGAACAACTGACAGAGAGCGTGTGGGAGGGAACATGAGAGTGAAAACTTCCCTGAGACTGTGGGTGTTAAACAGAATGCGATAATAATAGAGGAAAGGTTGAGGGATAAAGGTTGTGAGACTGTGTTAGGGAGAATGACAGAGGAAGCGATGAAGAGGGAGATAGTGTGAGTGAGAAAAGGCGAGAGGATAATATTGTGAGACTGAGTAGGTGAGAGTGAGGATGTCGATGTATGCAAGATAAAGAGAGAAAATGTGAGAGCAAAACAGAGTTATCGATGTGTGTTTGAGAAACACACAGCGTGTATGGAAGAGAGTGCGCGTGAGAGGAAGAATGAGGGTGTTGTGGGTGTACATAAGAAAGAGATTGAGAGAGTATGTGAGAAATATGTGAGATGAAGACCATGCGACAGATTATGTGACAGAGAATCTGTGTGTGACTGAGTGATGATGAGTCTGAGAATGTGTGTATGAGTGCATGTGTGTGAGTCTCTGTGAGGGATAGAGTGTGAGAGTGTGTGCGCAAGTGAGTGACAGTATGAGAATGTGTATGTGAGAACATGCGTATAACTGTGTATGTGGGACAGCGTGTGTGTGTGAGAGAGAGAGAGAGTGTACTGTGACAGAAATTGTGCGAGAGAGTTTGTGCGAGAGGGTCCGTTGGAGAGGTTTTTTTTAATCATTTACTGGATCCAGATGTCACTGGCTAGGGTCACATATATTGCCCGTCGCCGATTGCCTTTGCGATAGTGGCGATGAGCTGCCTTCTTGAAGTCAAGGAACCGAACAGCACGTCCTTCGGGCTATGGGAGAAAAATGGAGCACCCGGAGGAAAACCATGCAGGCGCAGGGAGAACGTGCAGACTCCACATAGACAGTAACCCAAACCAGGAAAAGAACCCATGTCCCTCGCCTGTGAGGCAGCATAGAGGGAGCAGCTGGAAAATGCAAGGTTAAAACAGAGGTTTCGTGAAGCAAAACTTGAAACTGACATGTGGCCTTAGAAGTTGAACAATATAATGATATGCAAGTGTCACGGGTGAGTCACTTTCATACACACTGTGAGAAGGACGATAATGAGAACGAGAGCTGTGATAGAGAGGGATGCAGCTAACAAGAATTTGAGGAGATAGTGCAGAAATATAGTAAATTCGAGGCAACTGTGAAGTGAAACACAGAACACAATCAAAAACTGTCTAATGACACAACATGTCAGAAGGAGATAGAGGCTGACATAGAGAGTGATAAATTGACGTCTCTATTCTCAGTTCAAATGGTGTGATGTGCAGTTTTAAGAACCATGGGGTGGATGGAATCAGTGATAAATTGAATTATTGAATTTGCTACTGTCGCCTATGGTGGTTTTTTTTTACACATTTGGGAACATAGAGCTGGATGAAGACAGCGACAGGGACGGAGATATGGTGTGCATTTGGTGAAACCATCAGGTCCACTTGCACCCCTGATCACGACCCTCACATAGACCGCAAATAAACCCAAGGGGCTATTTGCACCAAAACAAATAAGTGAGCAAGTGATTGCGCGATGTTACAGAACTGGGAGGGGAAGGAACAATGGCCCCACACATCACCTGGAAATGTTGTAAACAAATTGGCAAGAGGCAAATGCAAGGGTAGGTTCATACCGATCCACTGCTGTGCTGTAAATTGGTGGGAGGCTCAGGTCACAGATAAAACAGATCACGCCTGTATGGATAAGCTACCTAACCATCTGGGAAAAGGCTTTGAATCACAGCATTCTGAATGCACATTTAAAACACAATATGCTTTGATAAGGAAACTTGTGTTTGAGTAAGTTTCTGTGTTGTGTGACAGGTCCGTGTGATTTTTCTTGCCAGCGAATCTGTGCCTCCTGTCTGTGGCATTGAATTGTGCTGGTTAACCCTCTGTGATTTGGTTCCATTAGCTGGTTTAAAGTTTCTTGGTAAATGCATGCAGTTATATGTTGAAATAGGTTGAGTCAGGAGAGGATAATTGTGACAAAAATGATACAGGAGTTTTTAAAGCACCTGCTTTGTTTTGGCGGGAGAGTGGTGATGATGGGACAAAAACTATAATTATTTACATTTTGGTTTAACTTCAAAGACTATCTATGGCTTAGAGAGATTGACTATTAAACCAGAAAGGCATTGTTTATAATTTCTTCAGAATTTATCTTTAGCTTTGAGGATAATTGCAGTTTTTGTAGAAAGAAGAATGATGACTCCTGTCTGAATCTATTCCCTTATTTTATTTTAATATTCTATTTTCAGTTATAAATCGTTAACAATGAATGAAAGCAAAGTTTAATGCTGTGCAGAGGATATGTGAATGCGAAGCATCCATGCTCGATGAGTCTGTATGTCTAATAAAACACTGGTATGGATTTTTCTTTGCTGTCTTGGTAGCTTTAATGTTTTGTTTCCCTTAATTTCGATTTTGTAATAAAAGTTTCAATAAACAGTTTATAATCAAATGTGGGTCATGAGCAGAATGAAAAATGAAATTTAAAACCAGGCAAAACTTTGAAATTCCTTAATCCTGGGCATGGTTGCTGATAACTTATTTGTATTTTTTTTTTAAAATGGGCAGTGATGATGTAACTACTTTTGAAAACTTTTGTTCTGTTTTAATTTCCAACAAGCAAAAACTTAACAATTCTCTGTTTAAATTTATTGCACATCTCATATACGGATTGCGATTTTTTATTGAGAGCAGATTTTAGCTTTCAGTTTTTCTCAAATAGACAGATATATCTGGACTGAATTAACTAACTTGGCTCCAAGCCAAATGTATATTTTGTGTTTTCTTCAAATATATAGCTCATGAAGCACAAGACAATAAGGAAGTCGACCAGCTTCAAGACTTCAAGATTGTTTATCACAACATAATGATAATTGGAGATGTAAAGGCTTTGTCTTTTTGTAGAAAAGGTGAACACATTTAAACTAATTTGTTACCCTTTGAATGAAAATATTTGTGATTAAATTCACTTAACTTCCATTTCAACTCAGGCACTGCTGCAACTGATAATTTAACCCTTCTCTTCAACCTGCCATGCCTGTATATTTAACTGTTTAAATAAATTGATTGTATGGATATTAGCAACTCGTATTTAAGAAGTTACATACTGTTTCAGAGGATAATAAGCATTTTTAAAAATTGTTATTCAGAAACAAGGAGTAATATGATTTAGTCTATATGTTTTTTTTGAGTTTCAAGACCTTTTTGTTGTTCGAAAAGTGATGAGTTAAACATATTCTCAGCTTCTGCTCAATTTGAATCTTGGCCTCAATTTCTAAAGGTAATATGAAGATTTTTGTGTGTTATGCATGCGGAGTAATGTTAATGTATACTCAGCTAACGTATACAGAGGCATGAAAAATATGTTGCTGAATTTATACTTAATTAAATGCTAATATGTCAGAAATTAATGACTGTAAAGTAATTTTACAATAACACTTTAGGGCTGTTATGTGTTCAGGAACGAGGTGATCTGCAGATAGGAAGATAAAGTTAAATATTGGGAATGACAATGAAGTTGCAACAGATGATAAGATTTTTCCATCATTTAATTGTCTGCAGTTATGGAATGGAATTCAAAACCTTAAAAGAAGAATAAAATACAGAGTTTGCGCCAATCACGCTATTCACGAACTAAAGGAAAAACAGTTAAGGACAGTAGAAGGGAAAGCTGGTGGGTACCACATTAGCAGAATTCTATCAAAGAGACAAGATAATTGCTTGCTCCTTCCCCATATGCCAATGTGCCACCCCTATTCAAAAAGGGATGGAGGCAAAAAGCAGGTAGCTATCGGCCGAATAGCCCAACATCTATTGTGGAAAAAGATTGGAATCAATTATGATGGAAGCAATAGCAGCAGATTTGTAAAATTATAATCTAATTAAACAGCATCACCATGGCTTCATGAAAGGGAAATATGTCTGACTAATTTATTAGACTTTTTCGAGGAACCCTCAACCAGAGTGGAGAGAGGGGAAGCAGTAGATGTGATGTATTAGGACTTCCAGAAGGCGTTTTACAAGGTACGTCAAAAAAGTTCAAGATATTAGATATGAGCCCATGATGTTTGAGGCAGTGTATTGGCATGGATCGAGGACTGGCTAATGGGCAGGAAACCGCGAGTGGCATAAAGCGTTCCCTTTCAGGTTGGTGACCTATAAACAGTGGGTTTACACAGGGATCAGTGCGGGACTGCAAATCTTTACAATATATAATAATGACTTGGATGAAGGAAATTAATGTTTTGTAGCCAAATTTACAGACAATACAAAAATAGGTGGAAAGGCAAGTTGCAAGATGGATTCAAATAACCTATAAATATTTTATTGTAAGCTAAGTAAGTGGGCAAAAAGTTGGCAAATGGAGCATAATTTGAGAAAATGTGAAGTCAGAACATAGAACAGTACAGCACAGAACAGGCCCTTCGGCCCACGATGTTGTACCGAGCTTTATCTGAAATCAAGATCAAGCTATCCCACTCCCTATCATCCTGGTGTGCTCCATGTGCCTATCCAATAACCGCTTAAATGTTCCTAATGTGCCTGACTCCACTATCACTGCAGGCAGTCCATTCCACACCCCAACCACTCTCTGTGTAAAGAACCTACCTCGGACATCCTTCCTATATCTCCCACCATTAACACTATAGTTATGCCCCCTGGTAATAGCTCCATCCACCCGAGGAAATAGTCTTTGAACGTTCACTCTATCTATCCCCTTCATCATTTTATAAACCTCTATTAAGTCTCCCCTCAACCTCCTCCGCTCCAGAGAGAACAGCCCGAGCTCTGTCAACCTTTCCTCATGAGACCTACCCTCCAGACCAGGCAGCATCCTGGTAAATCTCCTTTGCACTCTTTCCAGCGCTTCCACATCCTTCTTATAGTGAGGTGACCAGAACTGCACACAATATTCCAAATGTGGTCTCACCAAGGTCCTGTACAGTTGCAGCATAACCCCATGGCTCTTAAACTCCAACCCCCTGTTCATAAAAGCTAACACACTATAGGCCTTCTTCACAGCTCTATCCACTTGAGAGGCAACCTTTAGAGATCTGTGGATATGGACCCCAAGATCTCTCTGTTCCTCCACAGTCGTCAGAACCCTACCTTTGACCCTGTAATCCACATTTAAATTCGTCCTACCAAAATGAATCACCTCACATTTATCAGGGTTGAACTCCATTTGCCATGTTTCAGCCCAGCTTTGCATCCTATCTATGTCTCTTTGCAGCCTACAACAGCCCTCCACCTCATCCACGACTCCACCAATCTTGGTGTCATCAGCAAATTTACTTATCCACCCTTCAGCCCCTTCCTCTAAGTCATTAATAAAAATCACAAATAGCAGAGGACGAAGCACTGATCCCTGTGGCACTCCGCTCGCAACCTGCCTCCAGTCCGAAAATTTTCCATCCACCACCACCCTCTGTCTTTGATCAGATAGCCGGTTACCTATCCAATCGGCCAACTTTCACTCTATCCCATACAAGTCGTTCATTTTGGAAGGGAGAACAAAAGAAAAGCGTATTATTTCAATGGAGAAAAACTGCAGTAAGTCACAAGACAAAGTACCTTGGTGGTACTTGAGCACGACGCACAGACATCTGGCACATAGGTGCAGCAGGTAATCAGGAAATCTACTGGAATGTTGGCCGTTATTTCAATGGTGTTGGAGTACGAGTAGGGAAGTCGTGTTGCAAGGGTTGGTGAGACCACATCTGGAGTACTGTGAACATTTTTGGTCCCCTTATTTAAGGAATATATGATTTCATTCACAGCATTTCACAGAACTCCTGGAGGAATTGTCTTATGAAGAAACGTTAAGCAGGTTGGGACTCTACTCATTGGAATTTAGAAGAATGAGAACTCATTTCATTGAGACAGACAGGATTCTTAAGGGGCTTGTCAGGCTAAATGCTGAGGGAATGTTTCCAGTCATGGGAGACTCTAGGCCAAGAATGCATAGACTTTGAATAAAGGGACGCTAATTAAAGACTCTTCTTCCATAGGGCTGAGAGTCTTTGGAACTCTTTTCCAAAGAGAGCTGTGGCGGAAGAATTATTGCGTAGTTTTAAGGCTGAGAACCACATTTTTGATCAGCAAGGGAATCAAGGGTCAGGCCCATGGAGCTGAACAACCTACGTCTGTATGTTTTTCTTATGGTCTCATGATCTTATGAGGGGCAGCACGGTGGCACAGTAGTTAGCACTGCTGCCTCACAGCACCAGGGATCCGGGTTCGATTCCCGGCTTGGGTCACTGTGTGCGTGGAGTTTGCACATTCTCCCTGTGTCTGCGTGAGTTTCCTCTGGGTGCTCCAGTTTCCTTTCACAGTCCAAATATGCGGGTGAAGTGGATTGGCCTTGCTAAATTGCCAATTAGTGTCAGGGTGCGTAACTAGTGTAAGTGCATGGGGAAATGGGGAGAGGACCTGGGTGGGATTGAGGTCGGTGCAGACTCGATGGGGCGAATGGCCTCCTTCTGCACTGTAGGATTCTATGATCTATGATGTATGATCTTGTATATCCCAGCGTAAAAGCCTTGTGTGGATTTAAAACAGACAAACATCTGAACTGTACAATGAAAATCCGAACCCTCGATATTGACAGTGTCCAAGTTCCTGATAAGGGAAACGGGGAATATTGTATTACCACCTCATTGAAAGAATAGGAATATGGCTGAGAGAGTTTTTCCCATTGCTAACACCATCCTTTGCTTTAAAGCCCAGATCCCATCATGCTGAGGCCACCTCAAGCTGGTCGACAGAGATAAACTGGAAGAAAACATTCATAATGTCACTGAAGAATCAAGCAGTACTTTGGGCAATTACGTTGATAAGTGTGAAACTAACATTGTAATTTTACAAAAAGACTGGCAATGGATCAAGAAACAAATACAATTCACCAAACGATTGCCCAAGTCATTCAAGAAAGAGGGGAAACCAGGCAAGTGATTGCAGCAACAAACGGAACCAACTGGTGAGAGGAATTTTGGAATTGGGGTGCGAAAGTAAACATACAACTCTGGATAAGAATTACTTTCCATGTTGCAATTATTGTTGTAGTTTCGACGCTAAAGTAACAAATGCATACTTTGATCATTTGAATTCCGGAGAGATGAAATGGAAAATAAGTTAGAAACGTAATTGTACATAAGAAAGCCCGAACTACTGATCGATATACTTCGAATGTAACATGACATGGATTTGAGTATCTGCTTAAACAGGGTGTGGACGGAGAAAGAACGGCTACAACAATGACTTAACAAGAATAATGTCAACAGTGACTGGAAAAAGGGTATTCTCGCTGGGAGAGAAGCATGCTGGGATTTTTATTCAACATGTAGATTAAAACCAGGTACCGGTCCGAAAGAGACTGTGGTCTGGGAGCTGTGTTCTGAAATTCCTGTATTGGCCCAGATAAGGGAAGTTGTTTCCATTAACAGAAACACTGCGTCTCTGATTTATATAGCTGTAATGTATGGGATATATAAAATGAACTAAGCGTAAAGGCGTCTTTCAAAAGTAATTTCAGTGGATGTTCGAGCCACGCGATCGGTTTCTGGTTACACAATTGGCTGGATGACAGATAATCTTCCGGAGGCGAATGAAGAATTGTGGATAAAAAGCCATGTGAGTCCTTTGTTTGGCAGCGATAACTCAAAGAGACCGACCATCGCAAGTAGACTTGTACCCTGAAGGATGCTTCAGAGAAGGGGAAAATAGATTCTACATCGAGGATATTTAATGGCCAATGCTCTCCTCAACTGGGTAGTATCTATTTTCAGTTAAATAGTTAAAGTTGACGTTCAGTTAAAGTTAAAGTGCAGTTTAAGAGTTAAAGTTCAATTGAAAGTTGATGTTCAGTTAGTTCAAGTAGAGTGAAGATTTAATGAGTTGCAACTGTTCATTTGAATTGGTACGAGAAGTGTAAAATGAAGCAATAATTGAATTGCTGTCCTTGTTTGCCTCATTAAATGAAATGCTTGGAATGCGTTTCTATTAAAGCTGCATGACAAGAGTGAGGTTTGATGAGGCGCAATTGTGCTCCAATTCGCTAATGCTCAAAGGGGGACTAACAGCGAAAGGCCTGCAGAGCATGCTGGGAAAAAGGTCAACTTTGCACAAACAGGAGAACTGCTGCAGTTAAGGAACACGAGCAATAAACAGAGGCCGTCAGAATCTATAATTGGGTAATAGCGGCAAGACAAGAGCATTTTACGGGACAAGTGGATCCTTATTACCTTAATGAGAGAGAGTGTGCGAGCGAGAGCGAGTGAGCAGAATGTGTGGGTGTGAATTAGAAGTGGTGAGAAACATAGTATGAAAAACGATGTGAGAGAATGAACATGAGAAAGTAAGTTTGAGAGAGAGAGAGATAATCTGAGAGAGAGGTTATGAAGGTGTGAGGGAAAGTGTGAAAGAGTGAGTGAGAGAGTTTGAAAGTGTGTGAATGGGTGTGAGATGGAGGATGTGATCGAGAGAGTGACTGAATGAGTTATGGAGTGAGAGAGTGTGAGAGAAAGTGATGGAGACTGTGAAGGAATCAACAGAAGAATGTATGTGCGCAAGAGAGGATCTGTGTGCCAGAATGTACGTGATTGCCAGAGTGGAAGTATGTACCAGTGAAGGTGCGTGTGCAGACAGGATGTGTGCCAGAGGGAAGGTGTGTGCCGGAAAGAGGATTCATGTAATAGAAAGGATGTGTGTGCCAGAAGATCTGAGAGGGGGGGAAGCGCGCGCCGGAGGGGAAGCGCGCGCACGCGCGATAGGGGGGGATGCGCGCGATGGGGGGGGATGCCCGCGATGGGGGGGGATGCCCGCGATGGGGGGGGTGCCCGCGATGGGGGGGGTGCCCGCGATGGGGGGGGTGCGCGCGATAGGGAGGGGGCGCGCGCGCCGGGAGGGGGCGCGCGCGATAGGGAGGGGGCGCGCGCGCCGGGAGGGGGCGCGCGCGCCGGGAGGGGGCGCGCGCGCCGGGAGGGGGCGCGCGCGCCGGGAGGGGGCGCGCGCGCCGGGAGGGGGCGCGCGCGCCGGGAGGGGGCGCGCGCGCCGGGAGGGGGCGCGCGCGCCGGGAGGGGGCGCGCGCGCCGGGAGGGGGCGCGCGCGCCGGGAGGGGGCGCGCGCGCCGGGAGGGGACGCGCGCGCCGGGAGGGGACGCGCGCGCCGGGAGGGGACGCGCGCGCCGGGAGGGGACGCGCGCGCCGGGAGGGGACGCGCGCGCCGGGAGGGGACGCGCGCGCCGGGAGGGGACGCGCGCGCCGGGAGGGGACGCGCGCGCCGGGAGGGGACGCGCGCGCCGGGAGGGGACGCGCGCGCCGGGAGGGGACGCGCGCGCCGGGAGGGGACGCGCGCGCCGGGAGGGGACGCGCGCGCCGGGAGGGGACGCGCGCGCCGGGAGGGGACGCGCGCGCCGGGAGGGGACGCGCGCGCCGGGAGGGGACGCGCGCGCCGGGAGGGGACGCGCGCGCCGGGAGGGGACGCGCGCGCCGGGAGGGGACGCGCGCGCCGGGAGGGGACGCGCGCGCCGGGAGGGGACGCGCGCGCCGGGAGGGGACGCGCGCGCCGGGAGGGGACGCGCGCGCCGGGAGGGGACGCGCGCGCCGGGAGGGGACGCGCGCGCCGGGAGGGGACGCGCGCGCCGGGAGGGGACGCGCGCGCCGGGAGGGGACGCGCGCGCCGGGAGGGGACGCGCGCGCCGGGAGGGGACGCGCGCGCCGGGAGGGGACGCGCGCGCCGGGAGGGGACGCGCGCGCCGGGAGGGGACGCGCGCGCCGGGAGGGGACGCGCGCGCCGGGAGGGGACGCGCGCGCCGGGAGGGGACGCGCGCGCCGGGAGGGGACGCGCGCGCCGGGAGGGGACGCGCGCGCCGGGAGGGGACGCGCGCGCCGGGAGGGGACGCGCGCGCCGGGAGGGGACGCGCGCGCCGGGAGGGGACGCGCGCGCCGGGAGGGGACGCGCGCGCCGGGAGGGGACGCGCGCGCCGGGAGGGGACGCGCGCGCCGGGAGGGGACGCGCGCGCCGGGAGGGGACGCGCGCGCCGGGAGGGGACGCGCGCGCCGGGAGGGGACGCGCGCGCCGGGAGGGGACGCGCGCGCCGGGAGGGGACGCGCGCGCCGGGAGGGGACGCGCGCGCCGGGAGGGGACGCGCGCGCCGGGAGGGGACGCGCGCGCCGGGAGGGGACGCGCGCGCCGGGAGGGGACGCGCGCGCCGGGAGGGGACGCGCGCGCCGGGAGGGGACGCGCGCGCCGGGAGGGGACGCGCGCGCCGGGAGGGGACGCGCGCGCCGGGAGGGGACGCGCGCGCCGGGAGGGGACGCGCGCGCCGGGAGGGGACGCGCGCGCCGGGAGGGGACGCGCGCGCCGGGAGGGGACGCGCGCGCCGGGAGGGGACGCGCGCGCCGGGAGGGGACGCGCGCGCCGGGAGGGGACGCGCGCGCCGGGAGGGGACGCGCGCGCCGGGAGGGGACGCGCGCGCCGGGAGGGGACGCGCGCGCCGGGAGGGGACGCGCGCGCCGGGAGGGGACGCGCGCGCGGGAGGGGACGCGCGCGCCGGGAGGGGACGCGCGCGCCGGGAGGGGACGCGCGCGCCGGGAGGGGACGCGCGCGCCGGGAGGGGACGCGCGCGCCGGGAGGGGACGCGCGCGCCGGGAGGGACGCGCGCGCCGGGAGGGGACGCGCGCGCCGGGAGGGGACGCGCGCGCCGGGAGGGACGCGCGCGCCGGGAGGGGACGCGCGCGCCGGGAGGGGACGCGCGCGCCGGGAGGGGACGCGCGCGCCAGGAGGGGACGCGCGCGCCAGGAGGGGACGCGCGCGCCAGGAGGGGACGCGCGCGCCAGGAGGGGACGCGCGCGCCAGGAGGGGACGCGCGCGCCAGGAGGGGACGCGCGCGCCAGGAGGGGACGCGCGCGCCAGGAGGGGACGCGCGCGCCAGGAGGGGACGCGCGCGCCAGGAGGGGACGCGCGCGCCAGGAGGGGACGCGCGCGCCAGGAGGGGACGCGCGCGCCAGGAGGGGACGCGCGCGCCAGGAGGGGACGCGCGCGCCAGGACGGGACGCGCGCGCCAGGACGGGACGCGCGCGCCAGGACGGGACGCGCGCGCCAGGACGGGATGCGCGCGCCAGGAGAGGATGCGCGCGCCAGGAGAGGATGCGCGCGCCAGGAGAGGATGCGCGCGCCAGGAGAGGATGCGCGCGCCAGGAGAGGATGCGCGCGCCAGGAGAGGATGCGCGCGCCAGGAGAGGATGCGCGCGCCAGGAGAGGATGCGCGCGCCAGGAGAGGATGCGCGCGCCAGGAGAGGATGCGCGCGCCAGGAGAGGATGCGCGTGCCAGGAGAGGATGTGTGTGATAGAGAGGATGTGTGATTGATAGAGAGGATGTTTGCGGGAGAGGATTTGTGCGACAAAGCCGATGTGAGATATAATGCAAGACATGAAGCATTTTTTTTGGGAGTGGAGTTTGGAAACTTGCAAATGACAAGCATCTGAGCGGATTCGGAGGAGAAATAGCAAACGGTATCGTGTGTGCTGATGAGACCATCATAGTTTCCTGCAATTGTACATTGTCATTCGTGTTATTCTTAGAACGTGTGTATATTGGGTGACCTTAAGGAGGAGTAAAGGTGTATTTTATTGTAATCCATTTTTCATTGTTTAATAAATGTTCCTTTCTTGTTGCTAAAACTAAGTAGTGGTTCTGTGACTCTGTCAGTCTATGTTTATTTTTTTTTCTTTTTAAAAGTTGCAATCCTTTGAGCCAGAGTTTAATTCTGGGATCATCCCATCCCGTTATAACATCGACTGGAATTGTTACAGAAGTGGGGGCCTGCCTGGAATTTCAAAACGTCGAGAAAGGGTAATTGGATTCTCAGTAAAAATTCAGTGGAAATTGTCACACATGGAAGGCCAGTTACTGGATGCTGAACGGTAAAATTATTTTGGTGTTTATTGTACCACAGTTGGAATGCGAAATCCCGTTGGAAATTGCTAAGACGTTCCTGAAAATGGAAGGTGTAACACTGATGGGTTTACAGAAAGTAACTAAGACTTAGTTAACTGAATTGGCAGATAATTTGGAATGAGAGTGACTTGTAGGGGAAAGGAAAGGTGGAATTATTGAAAGTCTCGCGAATCATTTAAAATTGCAAGGGTTGTCTGACAGACCAAGTTCTTCAAAAAGGAGGGAAATTGGACACAAGAGGGAGCTGGAGAAATTAATCGCTGCCGACTGCGTATTGCTCTGTTCATGCTGAACAAAGATCCATCGCCATCCAGTTATTAAATAACCTCCAAACAAATACCACTTATAGATATAGACACAAGAGCCAAACTATGAGACAGAAGAGAGAAGAATGCAAAGTGTTTAAGGAAGATTGAAACAAAGTGAGAATTCTCCACCCCTCTCCGCATGGCAGCATCAGGGCTGCCTGAGCACCACATGCGGTATTGAGAAGTCTGAGCTGAACCCCATGCTGACCGATCTGAGAAAAGTCAGGTATGGAAAGGTCTGGTCTGAGCACTTTCCTGAACTGAGAACATTCAGAAATTCTGTAAATGAGGTCCTTGAGAAAAACATTAATTCAATCTCAGAACTGGAACTGTCAGCGGGTTTTCAAAGCAGTTACTGGAGTCTGAGAACAGAATTAGAAAGTTTGAGGATAACAACATAAGCAACGACAAACTACTCTTTCATTTACTCTATCAAAATAGGCATTTAGAGGACAGATACGAGTACCTCGAAAAATTCAGGAGACAGAATCCCCTGTGAATTTATGGGGTGCCAGAAAACTAAGGCGGGGACATTATCCATTTGGTCAAAAGCTCTTTCAATGACCTAGATAAACTGCCAGTCGATGTTCTACTACAACTAGAGCGGGTTCATAGATCGCTGCAGCAAAAGCTGTTGAATACTAATGCACCCCTGAGATAATCGGTGGTAAAATCGCTCAGATTCCGGACACAACAATAGATTCTCACCAAGGCTTGAGGTGAGAAAAATCTCCAATTGAAAGGAAGGCGATTCATGCTCGATAACGATGACTCGCCACATCTGGAGTGGTAAACATGTGAATATACAGCTATTAAAAAGCAGCTTAGGGAGAAAAGCCTAAAGTTTCAAAACATTACCCAGTGAGGCTGAGAGTCCACCTCAAGGATGCAAGCAAATCCTTTTCATCTGCATTGGAGGCTGCAGAGGGTTTGCAACATCTGGGCATCAGTGCGAGCCGATTGGAGGGTAAGCAGCTGGAGCGAACCTTGCACCACATCGCATGTTATTTGCTGATATTATTTTCCAAGAGGCAGAGATTTATTTTTTATACGCACTTTGCTTTATTCAGTGATGTTCAGAAAGTTTTAGCCAGTTCACATAACGGGTGGGGATATGAACACTTTGATGGGCGGGGTGGAGCAGTCTCAGCTGACCGTATCCATGGACACGGCTGCGCTTGTTTAGACGGGAGAGTTAACTCATGTGGCTTATCACCAATGGAGCTGTAGGCTTCAGAGTCGGAACATCTGCTCTGGAGAATTATAGTTATGAGACTCAAGTAGACATTTGATGGGTTGAATAGCGAGCCACTTTTGTTGGTTTGAGCACATTTGGTTTTCAGCACTTGGAAATGGATCAAATTTGCAGTTAAACTTTTTATGTGTATAGTTTTTATCACAGTACTCCCAAGTAAACCATGTAAAAGCCATTGCATTGGCAGTACATTTTTCTTTCTTTTTCTCCTTTCCCCTCTCTCAATGCTTTCTTCTCTGATATCAGGCTACTTGCCGAGCTGGATACTCCGGTCAGATCAATTAAATGCAGATTATTATGGATGTGTTCAAGGTAATTAGCTAGAATGTAAAACCTCAAGGGAAAAATGCTCTCTGAGCTGAAACATCAAAGCTGCAAAATTGCATTTTTAAAGGAAACACATTTGTCAGATAAAGAACATAGTAGCTGGGCAGATCTTGGGCAAACCAGGTCTTCTTTTCCTCTCACCCATCAGGGGGAATAAGGGGTTTAACAATCTTATTTCACAGACTGGTGAAATTTTGTGTCCACTCACAACATACGGACAATGAAGGCAAATTCGTATTGCATAACGGAACAGGAGAAGGCACGGAACTGTCATTCATGTGCCCCAAATGAGAATGACCCACAATTCATGAAGCTAATCTTCAATCTTATCTCAGCTAAAAGTACAGGATTGTCCTTATTGGGTGAGATTCGAATTGTGTTCTGTCCCAAATGGGAGACTGGCTCTCAGCATCATCAAACCCGTGCTCCAATATAAGCAAATCACTGAGCAATCATGTTACTGAAGCTGGGCTGCTGGACATATGGAAGCTTCTGCACCCGAGTAACAGAGACTTTATATTTTACTCCGAAACTCACTGCTGTCACTCTCGCATTGACTATTTATTTACAATTGAGTCAGAGTCTCATAGAATCATTGACAGTGACATTCTCGCTATAACTCTCTCTGATCATAAGTCCATAGGCTTGTGACCTGGGTCAAAAATCTACTGCAAAGAGATGGCATTTGAATGCATCTTTCTTAAATGATGAGAAAATAATTACAACGTTGTCTATAACTTAATACTGTCCTTGACCCTATGAAACAGCATGAAGGAACATTTAAGGGGCCGCATCATATCATTTACTTGTTCCAAAAGGAAGAAGAATAAATTAAAGTGATCAAATGCAAAAAGGTAATTCATAATTTAGAACAGCAACACAATAAGCAGCACGCATTAGCTTTGATGGTCACCCTCACAAAGGCACGCCGAGCTCTCGATACTTGGCTTTCAGAACAAGTTGAAGGGTGTTTATGAATTGCAAAACAGAGACATTACGAGCATGGTAACAAGGCGAGCCTTGATAGTGGGGAAGGAAGCCACCAGGTCCATCGAGTCTGTACCGACTCTCCGACAGAACATCCCACCCAAGCACTTTCCCGCAACTCCACATATTTACCCCCGCTAATCCCCCTAAATGGATTAGTTAACTGAGGATTTGAACTATTTAAAGAATAAACTTGAAAAAACAAACTTGGCGACGGTTCAGTGAAGTTCAGGCATTCAAAGTATTTATGGACTATGGTGGAAAATACACAGAACAAGAAAATGAGGTTCTGGTAATTCAGAGTTGGTTAAGTGAAAAAATATAAAGCACAACAGACGAAAGATGATTGGGAAAAACAGGAATGCAGTGTGAAGGTTGTGATGCGATCAGCCATGGACTTGTTCAATGGTGGAGCAGTTTAGAGGAACCGAGAGGTCAACATTTGCTCCTAATGTGTATGGTCGGATGAATTGCAAACTTGAACCTGTGCAGAACAGATGAGGATGGACGACAAATTCAAACAATATTTAACCCTGATTCCGAGACTTCGATTTTCTGATTTCCAAATTCTGACAACTAACTATTCAGACTCTGAGAAGTGAAATAATTAGTTTGCAATCTTCACTGTCATCACTTACCTTTTAGGTTACTGGGTACTTCCGATAAACCTTGTGGGATGTTCATGTAAACAAATGCATCAGGACCTGATTAAAGGAATTACAATCATGAAATCAGCTATGTGCAAGATCAGAAAAATCTGCAATGTTTAATTCACTGTGCGATTTTACTGTACCAAGTGTCGGTAATTCTCTCAGTATTTTCTCCAACTTTGGTAACCCACGGTGCATTTCCACAAAGGATTCCCACATCACCCTGAGAGCCCGAGAGCCTTTCTCTATAACCAGATTTAGGAGAAGTTTGGAACAGTCCGCGAGGTTCCCACTGTCTGCGATTTCATTTACTTTCTGTAAAGAATAATAAGGAGCGTATTGAAAAACAGAGTGAAAGGTAAGCACTGGGAATGAGAAGGAAAGGATCTGTTCAGGGATTTCCCAGGTGTTTTGAGGACAGGAGGCAGTCCCTGGACTGGGTCCTGATCCATTCTGAACACTGAATAAAGATCACATTTTGATTCCGTCCTTAATTCAAACGACATATGAATAAAACAAATTTTTAATTTAAAATAATTTTCAAAGAGAGTGAGAAATCCCAGAGAACCAGTAATAATTTCAATGAGATTAATTCCATCTGAACTTCCGTGCCCAACATGACATCAGATTACTGTGAGACTATAGGATTCACTTTTTTATGTTGTGGCAGTGTATCATGTAAATGGCAAACACCGCTGCCATGTGTGTCGATAGTGGAGGGCGTGAATGCTGATGTTGGTGAGATGGGGTGTCAATCAGGTGGCTGTTTTGTCCGGGATGCTGTCGAGCGTCTTGAAAGTTGTTGGAACTGCGCACATCCAGGCAACTGGAGACGATTCCATCACACTCTGACTGTGCCTTTTAGACGATGAATAGATCTTGGGGAGTGAGGAAGTGAGTCACTCTCCACAGAATCTCCAGAATCTGACCTGCTCTCGTCACCAGTATTTTGTGCCTGGTACAATTCAGGTTCAGGTCAGCTGCACACACACACCACCCCCCCCACCCCCAGCATCGTGATAGTGGGGGATTCAATGATTGTAATGAAATTCAATCGCCAAGGAGGGAGGGGTGGAATCTCTTTTGATGGCATTTGTAATTGCCTGGCATTTTTGTAGCACGAACGTTACTTGGCATATCGCAGCCCAGGCCTGACTGGTGTCCAGGTTTTCTTGCATATGTGCACCAATTGCTTCGGCATCTGTGGAGTTACAAATTGTGCTGAAAATAGTGCAATCGTCAGCAAACACCCCACATCTGAGATTAAGTTATAACTACGATCACTGATGCGTCTTTCTCTTGCCAGAATATTGCCATGGCCCAAAGCATTTACAGTTTACATTTATTTCGGTTATTTCATGATATCATTTGGAGTGAACTGAATTAGCTAAGGACTGACATCTGTGATGACAGGGACCTCAATAGACAGTCACAATAGATCATGTACTGGCTACTAAAACAGAAAAGGCTGGAAAATCTCAGCAGGTCTGACAGCATCTGTGGGGAGAGAATAGAGCCAAAATTTCGTGCCCAGATAATCCTTCGTCAGAGCTCTGATGAAGGGTCATCTAGACTCGAAACGTTGGCTCTATTCTCTCCTCACAGGTGCTGTCAGACCTGCTGAGATTTTCCGGGGTTTTCAGTTTTTGTTTCACATTGCAGCATCCGCACTATTTTGCTTTAATTCTTTCTTTCAGCTCCTGCGTTCTTCTGGCTAATAATGTTTGCCAATGTTTCAGCTTTATCTTTTGCACTGGAATGTTCAGACATACTGAAACATATTTCATTAAGGACGTGGATATTTGGGGCGCCTAATACTCCAGATGGTTAGTTAATAAATCACACCAGCCATGGTCGAATCCGGCAGGGATGCAGAGCTTTGGATCCGATTCACTAGTTTTCGGGTCACTTCCCTCATGCTTGTTCTGCTGTTTGCTGTAAAAGCATTCCCGCGTTGAACCTTCACCAGTTTGACACCTGTTGTTGAGGTACCCCCGGCGCTATCAATGGCATCCCCTCCTTCACTGTTCATTCACTAGGACTGATACACTGGCAATAGCAGAGCAGATGATATGCTGGGCCGTTAAGGTCGAATACAATTCTGCTGCTCCTACTGATTGATCACACTGTCTAATGGCTGCGCAGTTTTGACTCAACGGATCTGTACAAAACCTATCACATTTAACTCGTTGGTAAATCCACACAACACCTGAAGGTAAGTCAGGACTTTGCCTCCTAATGGAAAGTTTGTTGGTCACTCCGACAACTTTGACCATGTGCATCTGGAACAGACAGCCTGATCAGGAGGAGGTCAAATAAGTTAAACCTTTTGTTGATTCACTCACCGCCTGCCGCAGACCCAGTGCAGCAGCTATGCCCTTTAGGACGTTGCTAGCTCATTCAATGGTGGCGCTACTGGGCATGACTTGTTGATGGATATTTCAGTCCCCACCCAGAGTATATTTCCTGCCCTTGCCATCCTCAGTGCTTCCTCCAAACAGTGTGTTACATGGAGGAGCACTTGTTCATCAGATAGTGGGCATGGGAGGATGAAACCAGCAGGCAATTTCATTGCCACGCTTCCAACCGGATTAATGAGACTTCAGGGAGTTCAGACTCAATGTTGAGGACATCCAGGGCAATCCGTTCCCCACTGGATGTCTTGTTGGTCTTTCCTGTCAGCGGGACAGGTCATACCCAACAATGATGATGGTTGTATTTGGGACATAGTCTGCAAGTATGATGTTGAGAGGTTCATTGTTTCAGGGAACTGGTTGACTAGTCAGTGGGATAGCTTTCCGAATCTTAGCACTGGCCCCACATGATGAAATTTGTAGGGTCGACAGGGTTGGGAATGTAATTGTAATTTCCGGGTGAATCATTCGGTTTCAATACTTTTAGACTTTGCAGCCATTTAATAAAGCTGAGTTGCCTGTTAGACTCTTCAAGACGTAAGATGTTGAAGCCATTGAAAGGGTGCAGAGGAGATTTACAAGGATGTTGCCTGGATTGGGGGGCATGCCTTGAGGATAGGTTGAGGGAGCTTGGTCTCTTCTCCCTGGAGAGACGAAGGATGAGAGGTGACCTGATAGAGGTTTACAAGATGTTGAGAGGTCTGGATAGGGTAGACTCTCAGAGGCTATTTCCAAGGGCTGAAATGGTTGCTACGAGAGGACACAGGTTTAAGGTGCTGGGGGGTAGGTACAGAGGAGATGTCAGGGGTAAGTTTTTCACTCAGAGGGTGGTGGGTGAGTGGAATCGGCTGACGTCGGTGGTGGTGGAGGCAAACTCGTTGGGGTCTTTTAAGAGACTTCTGGATGAGTACATGGGATTTAATGGGATTGAGGGCTATAGATAGGCCTAGAGGTAGGGATATGATCAGCGCAACTTGTGGGCCGAAGGGCCTGTTTGTGCTGTGGCTTTCTATGTTCTATGTAATCACACTGTTTTAGAGCTGGGGTCACATGTAGTCCAGACAAGGACAGCAGATCTCAGTCGACAAACAACATTATTGATTGGTATGGGTTTTTACATCAATGGATAATGTTTTCATGGTCAGCATTACCGAAACGAGATTTCAATTCAAGATGTATTAGTTGATTTTCATTTCCAAAATCTTCCATACTGGTTATTTGAAAGCATGTGCCCACAGTATTAGCCCGGATCTATGCATTATTAGTCAACGCCGTTATCTACATTGAGGAAGGGATGTGGTGGTAATTTGGCAACAAGTGCAGGTTAGAGGCTGCGAATTCTGCAAGGATGACCTGTGCATATGTAGAAACGTGGAAACCAGGAGCAGAAGAAGAACATTTATCCTCCGATCATGCTCCGCCATTCATTGAGATCATAGCTGACCATCTATCACAATGATGTGGAGATGCTGGCGTTGGACTGGGGTAAACACAGTCAGAAGTCTCAACACCAGGTTAAATTCCAACAGGTTTATTTGGTAGCAAATGGCTTTCGTAGCTAGTGGTTTTTGCTACCAAATAAACCTGTTGGACTTTAACCTGGTGTTGTGAGACTTCTTACTGCATCTATCTCAATGCCATATTCTCGCCTTCTATCCGTATCTTTTAAAAATGCATTTATTTCTTGAATATATTCAGTGACTTGGCCTCCAGAACCTTCAATGGCAGATAATTCCACAGGTCCACTACCCTTTAAGTAAAAAAAATTCTCCTCCTCTCCTAAATAGTCTCCCGTATCCTGAGACTGTGCCCCCTGGTTCTAGATTCCCCAACCATGGAAAACTGTAGTCTGTCCAGTGCTGTTAGACTTGTATACATTTCAATCAAATCTCCTCTCATCCTTCTGAACTGTAGTGAAACTGGCAAACTTGAACAAATCCCCCCTCTTCGGACAGTGCGGCCAACTCTTGTGTCAGCCTCCGCTATATTTTCTCTCTGGCAAATATATCCTTTCAAACCTGCACGCAATACGACAGCTGTGGTCTTGCCAAGGCGCTGTACAGCTGCAGATGGACATGTCTAATTATGATCAGAAGTCCTTTTGCAATGAAGGCAACATTCCATTTACCTTCCCAGTTGCTTGAGGCATCTGCCTGTGCACTTTCACTGATTGGTGTACAAGGACACCCAGATCCCTCTGGCTGTTTACCCTTCCGATTATTTCACCATTTGAATAATACTCTCCTGTTTTTCCACACCACAGTGTATAATCTTACATTTAGTGGCATTCTACTGCATCTGCCACTCAATCATCTGCTCACCCACTCACCTTGTCCAAACCACTTTGACAACTCCTTGTATCCTCCATTCCCTTAATCCCACCCAGTATTGTTTCATCAGTAAATTTGAAACTGTTACATTTGGTTCCCTCATCCTGATCATTGATATGTTTTGAGAAAGGCTGGGTGTGAAGCCCTGATACCGGTGGTACCGGACAAGTCACTGCTGCCATTTATTCTCACGCTCTTTTTCTTGTGTATAAATCAATTTGGATCCACACTAACAAATTATCCCCTAACCCAGCTGCTTTAATTTTGCCCACTGACTTATGAGGAATCATATCAAAAGCCTTCTGAAAGCACAAAAGCGATTCTTCTACTGGTTCTCTCTTAACTATTCTACTAATTACATCCTCAGAAAAGTCCTGTCGATTTTTAAAGCATTATTTGCCTTTTATAAACCCATGCTGGCTTTTTTCGTTCCCGTTAATGTTTTCGAACTAGTTTTTAAAATTTTTCTGGCAACTTCCCCACGACTGATGTCCGGCTAATTGGTGTGTAACGCTCTTTTTTCTCTTCCTACATTATTAAATAGTGGGATTACATTTACAACCCTCAATTCTGTAGGAACCGCTTCAGGGGCTCATATCATTTTGGACAATGACCACCAGTGCATCCAATATTTTCAGAGCCACTTCCTTTAATACTCAGACGTCGAGTATCAGGTGCTGGTGATTTGCCGCTCTTTAAACCCATTAATATTCCCATCACATTTTTCTTACAAATACAGATTTCGTTCAATTCCGTATATTCATTTGGTTCCCTAACATATTTGGAAGTTGCTTTTTTCTTTTCTGTGCCCTCTTTTGTGACGACAGAATGAAAGTTTATGTTCAATTCTTCTGCCATTTCTTTATTTCCCATTGCAAATGTCCTTGCTTCTGATAAGAAGGGACCTCCATTGTCTTTATTTATTTTTTTCTCTTCGCATATTTACTGAGGCTTTTACTGTTCGTTTCTACTTGTCTGCAATTTTAATCTCATAATCTAATTCCTGCGCTGGATCATTTTTTAATCTTCTTTTGCTGAATTCAAAACATTTCCCATCATCAGCCTTGCTGCCTTTCTATGCCAATTTTATATGGCTCCACTTTGGTTTTAATATTATCCCTAATTTATTGAATAAGCCACGTTTGAGCCACATTTCATCAGGTTTTTTTGCGCCAGACAGGAAGTCAGCATTATTGTAATTCATGAAAACGTTGTTTAAAAATAAACCATTTCTTATCCACCATCAACCACGTTAGTAAGGTTCCACCATCTATCCTTGATAATTCGCTTCACATACACTCTTAATTTCATTTGTTTAGATTCAGAGCCCTAGTTTCAGATTCAAATATTTAACTCTCGAACTTAATGAAACATTCTGTCATTTAATAGGTGCTCTTCTCCAAGGGAACGGCACAGGATTGTGAATTAATCCTTCATTACTCGTTGCACAGTATCTGGTTTAGAATAGCCTGTTCGCTGGTTGGCTCCTCAATGCATTTGTCTAAAAAGAACACTCCAGGAATGCCTCCTCTACTATACCATTGCTAATTTGGTTTGTCCAATCTACGTGTAAATTTAAGTCATCCATGATTTCAGTTGGACCCTTATTGCATGAATTCTGGATTTCGTGTTTAACACCTTAACTTCTACACCCCACATAGGCTGCAGCATTGCATGATGTCAGATCATCAACACCGTCAATTAGGAATAAATAAATAAATCCTGGCCTGGATGGTGACACGCACATCCAGGAAAGTATAAATTAAAGAAAGAGAAGCTCAACTTGTTGATGTTGGGGATTGAGGAGAAAGGGGTAAGGAACTTTACCTGGTTGTATGCAGTTTTAACATTTCAATGTTAAGTTGTCATGCAGTCAAAACAAGGATGTTACGAGAGTTGAGCAATTATTGTTAATGTGAGAATTTGTGAATGTTGGAATAATTCCACTCGGGCGGAGCAGAATACGGGATGTGTTGGTGCAAGTTTTCAAGATGCTGAAAGCAAGTAATGAAATCAATATACAGCAACAATGGGGAGCAGTTGGGTTTTTCGTTCCCAAAATTTTCATTTGTGTCCCTTTCCCAGTTTTTGTTTGACACATTTCCATCATTCCAACTCTTTTGTGTTTTAAACTGCTTTTCTCCCACCTGCCTTTGTTACCTCTCACTCTACTTTTTTCACTGCCACTAACACCATTTTCTTTTTTTTTCAGAATTATACCCAAACCGTTTCCTTTTTACAGATGCTGACAGGTCCTTTGGCTATTTTCACCTCTGCAGATCGTTTTGAGATCACAATACTTGCTATGTGTCTCCTTTTCTTTCCTATTTTCCAGTTTCCTTCCTGTCAAATTCTACAAAGATCTTGTTGCATTCATTATCATTAGTAGCGTGGGAATAAAATTATGTGGTATTGTGTATTTAACAACGAAATACTGATTTGAATCAGTGAGATAATCCTTCCTCCTCCTGCAATCAGATCTTTTCTTTTTTGGGACGCAGAAGTTAGGATTACACTCAACCACAATAGTGAGGAGGATTACATTTTTGGAAGTGCTGTCTTTCAGATGAGACGTTTACACAAGGTACAATCTGCCCATTGCAGTGGATGAAAAATGTCGCACAACACCATTTTAGAAAAGAGTCAGAGTTATGCCCCAATCAACATCGTAAGAAGATACATTATATGTTCATTATCACATTGTTACCCATGGGAATTTGATGTCTGAAAATTGCCTGACATGTTTCCTATAATACAACGACAGCAACTCAAAACTACTTCATTGAAAACAAGGAGTTTGGAGATGCTTGGTCGACATGAAAAACAATTTTTAAACACAAAATATTTTTATACGATTGTGTAATTGAAGATGCCTCAGTACAAAATAATTATTGAAGGAAGCAGTTGGATGAAGGGGCTAGATGAGTAGCTCTTGGGTACACCGGACCTATCTTTCACCCATTGTCCTTCAAGGTGGGAGAGGCGTAGGCTTTGGACGTTCTGTTAAGGGAGTGTTAGTGATTTGCTGCAGTGCATCTTTTACGAGGTGCACATGCTGACATTGTGACGTGGGAGGAAATATTTTTAAGAACAAATTCCATGCAAATCAAGTGGGCAGCTTTATTCTAGATAGTGTTTAGCTGCTTAGATAATGTTGGACACAATGATCCATGATTGTGAAGTGTATTCCGTCACGTTGCCCATTTTTGTCTTGTGGATTATTTGCAGACTTTGGGAATTCAGGAAGTGAGCCTTGCAGCAAATTCCCAGCCTCTGACTCTTCTCGTTGAGTTTGTTTTCAATTGTAACTCTCATGGTTGTTGAAGGGGGTTTCCGCAATGCTAATGTGACTTAGTGTCAAACAGGGATGGAGTTGTGTGGCAGGAATATCACTGACCATTTACTAGACTGGATATTGTCCCGTTCCTGATATCTGAGGAGTTACAGATTAAGTTGTACATTTTAAAATCAATACTAAAACACCTCCACTTCTGACCAATTGATAGCAGATAGGTCATGAAACAGCTGGAGATATTTTCAGAGAACACAGGACGTTGAGGAACTCTAGTATCAGGGCCATGGGTCTGCCATGATTGACCTCGAACAATCATGACTATCATTGTGCTAGGTATGACTGCAGCCATTGCAGAGATTTAGCGCAGTTCCCATTCATTTCTATCGCCTTAGCATTCCATGACAGAGTTCAATCAAATAATGTTGTGACGTCAGAGGCAGACACTCGTGTTGGTCCATGAATGGACCAAGGGTTTAATGAGATCAGGAGGCAAGTGATACTGGCAGTACCTAAAAGGAACTTCAATTATCATGTTATTAAATGCTTAAAGTGTATTTATTCATGTTACATAGAGGCTTGCATTAAGAATGCAATGTAGTGACCGAGGAAATCCCGTCGTTGTCACGCTCCAGCGCCTGTTCAGGTACATTGAGGGAGAATTTCACATGGTCAATGCACCTAACCATCACGTCTTTCAGACTGTCGGAGGAAAGCTGAACACCCGACGGAAACGCACACAAAAACTCGGCAGCACGGTTCCAAAGTAGTTAGCAGTGCTGCCTCATAGCGCCACGGACCTGGGTTCAATTCCCGGCTTGGGTCACTGTGTGGAATCTGCAGTCTCCCAGTGTCTGCGTGGGTTTCTTCCGGGTGCTCTGGTTAGGTGCATTGGCCATGCTAAATTCACCCTCAGTGTTCCCGAAAAGGCGCTGGAGTATGGCAACTGGGGGATATTCACAGTCACATCTTTGCAGAGTTAATGCAAGCCTACTTTTCACAACAATAAATAAACTTTAAAACGTGGAGAACATGCAGACACCACGTAGAAAATGACTCAAACCAGGAATCGAACCCGGGTTCCCAGCGCTATGAGGCAGTAATGCTAACCACTGTGCCACTTTGCCGTCCCATACTGCAAAGTATCTGCAACTTTAAGTCACTGGTAATTACTCATTTTATCTCTGCCACTTAGTGGGAGGAGGCTTGTGGGGTGCAAATTTTCCATATGGATTTGTCCTGTTTTGGGCAAATGGGATAGACATTTTTTTTACACGTTGTTGGGTGTATTCCATGTTGCCAGCATTGTAGCTGTATTGGAACAGTTGTCTTTTTAGGAGAGCAGCAAGAGAGACCATGGCTTCTTATTGTTCAGCAAATTATTCTTCCTCTAATTTCATCAGGTCTGCGATGTGAAAATGGACAAAATCACTAAACCCACTATATCCTGGACTTACATGACTTTCTTTCACACCAATATGATCGCATGCTGTAAACATCAGACAGAGTCTCGCCACTCCTTCAATCGCCTGTTCTAGTCTGTCCCGGTAGAATTTGGTCAACAGCAACAGTTGGTCATCTTCACAGTTTGTCAAGAACTCAGTGATTTTAGAGTTTGGATCTGTGAACAGAAATTGGAAAAAAATGAAACACAATGAGTTCCTATATAGGCTGTTTTAATTTCCCGTAAACTTAAAACAACCCACTGAAATGTCATGTGAGCCATGTTATCAACTATCTTTCAGAAAACATTTGTGATATTTATCTCATTTGTGAATAAAACCCATATATCCAGCTGACCTCCAAATCACTTCATACCCCTGGTTAGTAAGAAGCAATTCACTTTAAATTACCAATATCAATTACCTTTTTTGCAGGAAATGTTTTTGCGTTTAGAAGCATTTTCCAATTTCATTCCGGAAAGGTTTTGCCTTTATTTTAACTGCAATCGCCACAGCCGGGATTGGTCTATTCAGGAGCTTGTCTCGCTTGTAACATCACTTCTATCCCTACATGCTCTTGTTCTCTGGACATAAAATCCAACATTAAATTGTTTGTTTTACTTTTTGCTCCCTTTTCACGATATTTTAACAATCTATATTTAGGGATTCTCAAGGTTCTGTAGAGCTTCCAAGTTTCTAGGTTTTCCACATTTGGAAAGGGCCCTGTTCTATCCCTTATTGAAAGTGAAGGACCTGATATTGGCCTGCATTTTAATCTATTTGCCACAAATGTGCCAGTTCACTTAATTTACTGATATTTCTTTGCATATTGCCAGCTGTACTGACTACGATGTTTCAATAACTTTGTGTCATAATCAGTTTTATATATCCAATTTTTTATTCCATCATCGAGGCTGTCAATAAATTTGGTTAGTAATTGTGAGCCTAACACAGATGCTTCTGGAACACAGCAAGTTGCATCCTGACAGTCAGCCTAAATGTCCATTTACCTCATCTCTATCCCTTGCTTTTCCACCAATTTTACAATGAGGTCAAAAATGTGCCTTCAATTGCATGACAGACATTTTAAGAAACTCTGTCCAAATGCCTGCTGGATGTCTATGTAAGCAATGCCTATCGACATGCACTAGACATTGCTTTCAGCACAACTTCATTGTATCAGCTTTACTGGTTTATAATTTGCTGCTGCTATATTCTTCTCTGTTCCTTGTGTGAACTGCAGGTTCATGAATGAGGTCTGGATTCATTAACAGGACGGTGAAAACTTGGGAGTGTTTTCTGAACCTACCATTGTCCAATGTCAATCTTTTTGAAGATATTGGATATACTCCGCTGTTGAAACCTTCAGCCATTTTTGTGACAGGTGTTTTCGATTCTGGTGCTCTGAAATAAACAAATCCACAGCAGGGTTAAATGGAAACTGTGAAGTGAAAATGCCTTGTTTGTATCTTTAAGCAGCAACGTGATTTCCAAATTTTATATGGGGACGATCTTTTGATATTTACAATCTCACAAACACCATGTAGATATATATAACTGGTAGATCTGACGGTGACCCCACCACCTTGGTACTGTTGGTACTGCCTCTTCAAAAAATCATCTTGATCTCATTTGCCCTTGAAAATCCCTGGCCCATGTCCAGCCTCCCTTTTCTCCAAAACACATGACCATAACTTTACCTGCTAAATGTAGACACAACTTTCTTGGAGCTTGTTTGAATACATCTAACTAGGTTTCCACCTATGCCACAATACTGAAACAGCTCTTATCAAAGTCAAACATTACATTCTAGCAGAAATAAAATGGTCAGTGAAGTATCTTCAGCCGACTCTACGTCTCTGAAGCCTTTGGCACAGTTGATCACATGATCATCCTCTTCACTGCCTTCCAGCTGGGTGGAAATTATCCCTGTCTTTTTGCTTATCCAGTAAATCGCAGAGCACATATCACTGGCATTGGTTTATCTTCCCTATCCCATTCTCTGGAGTCCCACCAGTGGGCTATCTGTTTCTCATAAATATATTGCTTGTCAGCAAATTTTAAAAAGTGTTACACATGCAAGATGATCTTACTAACTGCCCTGAAACTGGCTTCTTGTATCCTAACTTGCACCATGTCTCATTAACCCTAGATCCTTGTACACCATCTGGAACCTCAATCGAGCTTTTCAAATATATCCACTGACTCACACGTCCCAGCCAGATATTATAGTCCAGCCTTAGATGTTGGCAATATTTCCGCACTCCTGAAAGTTTGACCAGCCCTTATTTGGATTCTTCGACACATGGGCCCCTTGCCTTCAGCTGCCAAGAGACTACACTCTGGAATACTCATCCCAAACATCTTCCAGCCTGTGGAACCCTTTCTTTAATTAAGAGCTATGGATCTGAACAAACTGGTTTAGCATTGGGAGATATAGTGGCAGAGTGGCTAGCACTACTGTCTCACATCTCCAAGGACCTGCCTTCGATTCCCGGCTTGGTCACTGTCTGTGTGGAGTTTGCACATTCTCCCCGTATCATTGTGGGTTTCCTCAGGCTGCTCCGGTTTCCTCCCACAGTCCAAAGATGTGTGGCTTAGGTTGATTAGTCATGCAAGATTGTCCCTTAGTGTGGCGGGATGTGTTAGTTAGAGTGATTAATGGGGTAACTGCGTGGGGTTGTGGGGATAAGTCTAAGATGCGATTGTTGTCGGTGCAAACTCGATGGGCTGAATGGCCTCTTTCTGCACTGTGGGGTTTCTATTATTTCTGTGAGGTTTCTGGGTGTCCTTCCTTGTACTACTTACCTTGGGATATGGCATCAAGTAGGTAGACTATCAGGAGAAAATTGAAACGTCAAAACACAATCTCTGTAAAGAGATTCAATCTCGATCCCAGACCTTGCAATGCCCTCCAGGGAAGGAATTTCTCGCTCGTGCCGGTGGACATGGCACGCTCCCCTTCCAGGGAAACCAGCAGTAAACCTGGCCACAGAAAATGAGTAAATTATCTGAAGGAGAACCCTATCGAATCTGGTCTTCCTGGAGCCAGTAATAGCCTACAAGGCCAAAGCAGGAACGGGAGGGGCTTCCCTCCTGTTACTGCACATCCTCCCCATCTTCACTTCCACCACTCCCCCCTTCGCTTCATCTACTGTGGGTGCACCGAGATCGGAAACAGGGGGCAGAACTGCAAAAATTAAGTTACATGCTTTTCAGAAAATGTGTGTAGTCAAGGAGAACTTCCCGTAAAAGTGTTCCATGGAATCCTAAATGCCTCAAATGAAGCAAGAACTGCGAATGTGTGTGAACAGAAGCAACTGACAGCTCTAAGTGATTGCTCCTTGCAACATCCCTCCAACGCAAGTCCACATGGTGAGGAAGATTCCGATATTTTGAACCCTCAACCTGGGATTGTGTCTGTCTGAATGATAACGATGAGCTCTACCCTCCTCGGGTTGGGCACTGTCTGATCTCAATCACTACATCTTGCCTAGTTAACAAACTTTCTGATCTCACTGGCTCCATCTACCCAGGGTCACATAATGTCTGATCTCACTGACTCCATCCTCCCCGGGTTAAACACTATCTGGTCTCACTGACTCCATCCTCCCCGGGTTAAACACTATCTGATCTCACTGACTCCATCCTCCCCGGGTTACACACTGTCTGATCTCACTGACTCCATCCTCCCCGGGTTAAACACTATCTGATCTCACTGACTCCATCCTCCCCGGGTTACACACTGTCTGATCTCACTGACTCCATCCTCCCCGGGTTACACACCGTCTGATATTTCACTACTTTCCCCATGTTTCTGTCCCGGGTCTGTTCACATTTTGGGTGAAAAGTGGAAATTGGCTATTTGCTCTCCGAGCTGAGGATAGATGTACAGAAACAGCGTGTGTTTGAAAAATGTAACAGTAACAGGATGTATACTCAGTGTTATAATGCTGTGCCTATTCAGACTAGAATCACCCAGAAACACTCAGTTTTGATGCTGTCTGTATTCAGACTAGAATCACCCTGATATACTCTGTAATAATGCTGTCCGTATTCAGACCAGAATCTGCACGGTGCAACAGTGATTAGCACCGCTGCCTCACAGTGCCAGGGACCAGAGTTCAATTCCCAGCTTGGGTCACCGTCTGGGTGGAATTTGCACATTCTTCCCATGTCCACGTGGGTTTACTCCAGGCGCTCCGGTTTCCTCCCACAATCCAAAGATGTGCGGGTGAGGTGCATTGGCCATGCTAAATTGCCCCTTAGTGTCAGAGGGACTGGCTGGGATACATGCATGGGGTTGTGGGGATAGGGCCCGGGTGGGATAGTGGTCAGTGCAGACTCGATGGGCCAAATAGCCTCCTTCTGCACTGTAGGATTCTATGATTCTATAATCACCCAAACATACTCTGTTATAATGCTCTCTGTATTCAGAGCACAATCGCCCAGATATATTCAGTGTTGATGCTGCGTCAGAAGCTTTTTCCCCAGGGTGGAAGAATCAGTTACTCGGGGCTATGGGTTTTAGGTGCGAGGGGCTGGGTTTAAAAGAAATGTACGAGGCAAGTTTTTTTGCACAGGTGGTGGGTGCCTGGAACTCGCTACCAGGGGATGTAGTTGAAGTGGATACGACAGTGACTTTCAAGGTTTATTCACCAAAGAGAAGGACTTGGTGGATGATGAGTCTGGGAAAGGATGTGTAGATAGTTTGAGTCATGTTGAGATCAAAGAGGAGGTGGTATTGGGGTTCTTGAGAAACATTAAGGTAGACAAGTCCCCAGGGCCTGATGGGATATACCTCAGAATACTGAGAGAAGCAAGAGAGGAAATTGCTGGGGCCTTGAGAGATATCTTTGTATCCTCACTGGCTACAGGGGAGGTCCCAGAGGATTGGAGAATAGCCAATGTTTCTCCTTTGTTTAAGAAGGGTAGCAAGAATAATCCAGGTAATTACAGGCCAGTGAGCCTTACATGAGTGGTAGCGAAATTATTGGAGAGGATTCTTCGAGACAGGATTTATTCCACTTGGAAATAAGTGGACATATTAGTGAGAGGCAACATGGTTTTGTGAAGGGGAGGTCGTGTCTCACGAACTTGATCGAGTTTTTGGAGGAAGTGATGAAGATGATTGATGAGGGGAGGGCAGTGGATGTTGTCGACATAGACTTCAGTAAGGCCTTGGACAAGGTCCCTCATGGCAGACTGGTGCAGAAGGTGAAGTTGCATGTGATCAGAGGTGAGCTGGCAAGGTGGATACAAAACTGGCTTGGTCAAAGAAGACAGAGGGTAGCAGTGGAAAGGTGCGTTTCTGAATGGAGGGCTGTGACAAGTGGTGTTCCTCAGGGATCAGTGCTGGGACCTTTGCTGTTTGTAATTTATAAATGATTTGGAGGAAATTGTAACTGGAGTGATGAGTAAGTTTGCGGATGACACAAAGGTAGGTGGATTTGCGGATAGGGATGAGGACCATCAGAGGATACAGCAGGATATAGATCAGTTGGAGACTTGGGCAGAGAGATGGCAGATGGAGGTTAATCCGGACAAATGTGAGGTAATGCATTTTGGAAGGTCTAACACAGATAGGAAATATACAATAAATGGCAGAACCATTAGGAGTATTGATAGGCAAAGGGATCTGCGTGTACAGGTACACAGGTCACAAAGTGGCAATGCAAGTGGAGAAGGTAGTCCTGAAGGCATATGGCATGCTTGCCTTCATCAGCCAGGGTATTGAGTTTAAAAATTGGCAAGTCATGTTGACGCTTTACAGAACCCGAGTGAGGCTGCACTCGGAATATCGTGTTCAATTCTTGTCGCCACACTACCAGAGGATGTGGAGGCTTTGGAGAGGGAACAGAAAAGATATACCAGCATGTTGCCTGGTATGGAGGGCATTAGCTATGAAGAGAGGTTGGAGAAACTTGATTTGTTCTCACTGGAGTGATGGACGTTGAGGGGAGACCTGATAGAAGTCTACAAGATTATGAGAGGCATGGACAGAGTGGATAGTCAGAAGCTTTTTCCATGTGTGGAAGAGTCAATTACGAGGGGGCATAGGTTTAAGGTGCGAGGGGCAAGGTTTAAGAGAGATGTACGAGGCAGATGTTTTACACAGAGTGGTGGTTGCGTGGAACTCGTTGCTGGGGGAGGCAGTGGAAGCGGATACGGTAGTGACTTTTAAGGGGCGTCTTGATAAATCCATGAATGAGATGGGAATAGAGGGATATAGTCCCCGGAAGCGTAGGGGGTTTTAGTTAAGTCGGGCAGCATGGCCGGTGCAGTCTTGGAGGGTCGAAGGGCCTGTTCCTGCGCTGTAATTTTTTGTTCTTTGTGCGTCTTGACAAATACATGAATAGGATGGGGATAGAGGTATATGGCCCCCAGAAGCGTAGGTTTTTTTTAGTTCAGACAGCATGGTCGGTGCAAGCTTGGAGGGCACTCTGGTCATGCACATGCATAGTGCTGGACATGATGGTCCGTGCACATCCGTTAACACCAAGGCCGGGGCTTCGATGCTTCCCCTTCTCTGATTGATGGATCTCGGTGTCAATCACCCTCCCTTAAACAGCGAGGAAGCTCAGTCTCATTCTGGTCACTGACTGACACAAAACAAAATCCAGAAAATATGAGACAAAAACAGAAAAGAAAAATAAGAGAAAGAAACAGGTAACAGTTCAGGCGGAGAGAGAGAGAGAACAGTTCAAAGAGGAAAGTTTTAAACGGAAATTGATAAAGCCTCATCTTTTCATTGTCCTTGTGCCAAGATCCATTGGTGTCCATGGCACCAAGGAGTTCCTCCCTCCTTTCCTTCCAAACACCTTGTGACTGACTCCCTCCCTATCTCTTCAATCTTCCCCATTCACTTTTCCTATTCTCCACTGCTCTGACCAATTGTGTGGGACAATATTACTTTTCATTGATCAGACTCTGTTCCAACATCAGCAGGAGTTAATTGAGGAACCTCACCCCATCAAGGAACCACACCAGGGATTTACAAACTTACAGGAAGAGGAGTAAGTGAACATTCATTTTCATTCAATGAGATGATTGTTCACCCGTTCCTGAACACAATCTACCAGGTTGATAATTCACCGAACATCCACTGCTCAGTTTGCTGAAAATTATCAATTTCAGAAACCATAAATTTGCACAATTTGTTTTTTCTAACCACTCAAAACCACAATTGGTTCCCACCTCCACCTCTCACTCCCTCTCTCCCTTTCCCTTCTTCTCTCACCTTTTCCCTCTCCCTATTCTCCCTCCAAGGGGTGCAGCAGCTGCTGACACAGGAAAACCTTCTGTTCTTTGCTAAAATGAGGGGGGACATTTCTGCAAGGTGACTGAGACTGTGGAGCGCTGGCATGCGAGGGAAAAGCTCAGAGATTGAAATGCCAGTGAAATTCTGCATCTTGCAACATGCATCTTAACAAAATAGACCAGATCAACAAAGGGATAACTTCAAATGTGGCTTCTTAAAAATGAGCAGAATCTCAAAGAAAACTTAAACAAAGCAAAATATGATGAAATGAGTTCAAACACACTCTGGTCCTCTCCACCAGGTAAGGAAAGCTTTTATGTTTCAGGGAGATATCGCATTCTCCCATTCTAGGCACACCTGGCAGGGAACATAGCTGCCAGATCACTGATGACAAGGCGACTATGGCAGGGAGGACCTAGAAACTACCATTATCACAAAAGAGGTATGTTGGGCAAACTAATGGGTTAAAGGCAGACAAGTGTCCTGGCCCTGATGGAATGCATCGCAGGGTACTAAAACAGATGGTGGGGAAAATAGCAAATGCATTATGTGGTCGGGAAAATGCTTGAATCTATCAAGGAAGAAATAGCGAGACATCTGGATAGAAATTGTCCCATTGGAAAAATGCAGCATGGGTTCATGAAAGACAGGTCATGTTTGACTAAGATGGTGGTATTTTTTGAGAACATTACATGCTCAGTGGACAGTGAGGAACCTGTGGATGTGATGTATTTGGATTTCCAGAAAACATTTGACAAGGTGCCGCACCAAAGGCTGCTGCATGAGATAAAGGTGTGCGGTGTTACGGGTAATGTAATGGATAGAGGATTGGTTAACTAACAGAAAGAAAAGAGTGTGGGTAAATGGGTGTTTTTCTGGTTGGCGATCAGTGACTAGTGATGTGCCTCAGGGATCAGTGTTGGGACTGCAATTGTTTACGATTTACATTGATGATTTGGAGTTGGGGACCGTGCAGTGTGTCAAAATTCACAGCTGACACCATGATGAGTGGCAGAGCAAAGTGCACAGAGGACGCTGAAAGTCTGCAAAGGAATATAGATAGCCTAAGTGAGTGGACGAGTGTCTGGCAGATGGAGTACAATGTTGGTAAATGTGAGGTCATCCATTTGGATAGGAATAACTGCAAAATGGACTATTGTTTAAATGGTAAAAAATTGGAGCATGCTGCTGTGCAGAGGGACCTGGGTGTCCTTATGCAAGGATCACTAGCAGTTGGTTTGCAGGTGCAGCAGGTAATTAAGGCAAATAAAATTTTGTCTTTCATTGCTGGAGGGATGGAGTTTAAAAACAATGAGATTACGTTGCAGCTGTATAAGGTGCTGGTGAGGCCACACCTAGAACACTGTACAGTTTTGGTCTCCTTACTTGAGAAAAGACATATTGACAGGACGCAGAGGAGATTCACTAGGTTGATTCCAGAGTTGAGAGGGTTGGCTTATGAGGATAGACTGAGTAGACTGGGGCTGTATTCACTGGAATTCTGAAGAATGATCTTATAGAAACATATAAGATTATGAAGAGAATAGATAAGATAGAAGCAGGGAAGTTGGTTCCACTGGCAGGTGAAACTAGAACTACGGGGCATGGCCTGAAAATAAGGGCAGCAGATTTAGGACTGAGTTGAGGAGAAACTCCTTCACACAAAGCGTTGTGCATCTGTGGAATTCCCTGCCCGGTGAAGCAGTTGAGGCCAACTCATTGAATGTTTTTAAGGCAGGGATAGATACATTTCTGAATAAAAGGAATTAAGGGCTATGGTGAGTGGGTGAGTAAATTCAGCTGAGACCACGAAAAGATCAGTCATGATCTTATTGAATGGTGGAGCAGGCTCGAGGGGCCAGATGGCCTATTCCTGATCCTAGTTCTCATGTTCGTATAGCTGCAGTAGATGGGTAACTGGACGACCCATTCAAACTCCCGTTGCCTGGACCTAGATTAGCCCACCTACCTGACATCAAAAGAAGATTCAACAGGAGTGTTAGAAATGTTTCAATTACTGTATTCTCATCAACATTCATGAAGTTCACAAACTATCTGATCTCAGAGGCTCCATCCTCCCTGGGTTACACACTGTCTCATTGCACTGACTCCACACTCTCCAGGTTAGACACGATCATCTCACTGGCTCCATCCTCCCTGGGATATGCACTGCCTGATCTCACTGCCTCCATCCTCCCCAGGTAATACACCGTCTGATCTCAATGGCTCCATCCTCCCCGGGTGACACACTGTCTGATCTCGCTGACTCCATCTTAGCCAGAAAGAAAGTGGAAATTCCCTATTTTTAAACAAGCTCTTTACAATACTGTGCAGAAGGAGGCCATTCAGTCTATCCAGTCTGCACCAATCACAATCCCACCCATCCTTGTCACCCCACATATTTGCCCTGCTGATCCCTTTGACACGAAGGGGCAATTTAGCATGACCAATCAACAGAACCTGTACATCTTTGGAGTGTGGGAAGGAACTGGAGCACTTGGAGGAAACCCATGCAGACCCGAGGAGAATGTACAAATTCCGCACAGACAGTCACACAAGCCGGGAATCGAACCTGGTTCCTCGGTGCTATGAGGCAGCAGTGTGATAACCATTGTACCAGCTGTATCTGAGGTCATCATTGCAGATTAGAGAGCAGCTTCCTCGATGGTCAACTGATGGAATGCGACTGGGCCGGATGGGGTACCGGAACAAGCACTCAGATCATGCTCAGATCAGCTGGTGGGGGTACTCGCAGACATTTTCAACATGTCTTTACAACAATCTGAGGTCCCTATCTGCTTAAAGAAAATGACCATTATCCCAATACCAAAGAAAAGCCTTGCAGCATGCTTAATGACTATTATTCAGTGGCTCTGACATCCATCATTATGAAGTATTTCGAAAAGCGAGTCATGGCATTCATCAATTCCAGCCTCCCAACTGCGTGGATCACAACAGTTCGCCTCCCACCACAACTGGTCCACAGCAAACCCCATCACCCTGGCCCTGCACTCAACGCTGGAACACTAGATAACAAATACACCTATATCAGACTCTTATTTATTGACTACAGCTCAGCCTCCAACATTATTCCGACAAAACTCATCTCCAAACTCAGTTGCCTGGGCCTCGGCTCCTCCCTCTGCGACTGGATCCTGAACTTCTTAACCAAGAGACCACAAGCAGTAAGGATAGGCAACAACACCTTCTCCACGATCTTCATCAACACCAGTGCCCCAGAAGGCGGTGTTCTCGGCCCCTACTATATTCCTTATACACTTATGACTGTGTGGCCAAATTCCCCTCCAACTCGAATTTCAAGTTTGCCAATGACACCACCGCAGTAGGTTGGATCTCAAACAATGACAAGACTGAGTACAGGAATAAGATAGAAAATCTGGTGAACTGGTGCGGCAACAATAATCTCTCCCTCAATGTCAACAAAATGAAGGAGATTGTCATCGACTTCAGGAAGCGTAGAGGAGAATGTGCCGCTGTCTACAGCAACCCCGGGCGAGTAGAAAGGATCCTGAGGTTCAATTTTTCATGTGTCCAGATCAGCAACAACCTGTCCTGGTTCCCTTTGCCGACACTATAGTTAAGAAAGTCCACCAACGCCTCGTCAGAAGACGAAGGAAATTTGGCATGTCAGTTACAATTCTCGCCAACTTTTACAATTGCACCACAGAAAGCATTCTTTCTGGTTGTATCAAAGTTTGGTTTGACTCCTGCTCTGCCTAAAACCACAAGAAACTTCAAAAGGTCGTGAATAAAGCCGAATCCATCACGCAAACCAGCCTCCTATCCACTCACTCTGCCTACACTTCCTGCTGCCTCGGCAAAGCAGCCAGCACAATTAAGGACCCCACTGCACCCCAGACATTCTCTCTTCCACCTTCTTCCCTCGAGAAAAAGATACAAAAGACTGAGGTAATGCACCAACTGACTCAAGAACAGCTTCATCCCTGCTGCCATGACTTTTGAATGGACATTGCTTTAAATTGAGCTTTCTCTGCACCCAAGCTATGCCTGTAACACGGCATTCTGCACCCTTTCATTTCCTTCTCTATGAACGGTATGCTTTGTCTGTATGGTGCACAAGAAACAATACTTTTCACTGTATGTTAATACATGTGACAATAATAAATCAAATCAATACCTTGTTGCCACTTGCTGGACATGCCAGCTAACGTTTAGTGATTCATGCACTGAAACACCTGGATCTCTCTGTACTTAACACACCTGCAGTCTGTCTCCTTTTAGAGAACAATCTGCCTTTTGATTCCACCTACTTGAAGTGCATGACCTCACACTTGCCCACATTAAATTCCACTTGCCAAGTTTTCACCGAGTCACCCAGTCTATCTGTATCCCTTTGCAGCATCACAATATCCTCATTACAACCTGCCCTTCCAACTAACTTGGTATCATCGGCAAATTTGGAAACCTTACATTCTGTTCCTTCTGCCAGGTCACAAAACAATTGTCAGCCAAGAACTGATCCCTTCGGTGCTGCACTAGTTATACCTTTCCAGTCGGAAAAGGAGCCATTTATTCCAACTCTGTTTTCTGTGTGACAGTTTTCAATCCACGTTAACACACTTCCTCCAATTCCATGAGCTTTACCGTGATGCGCCATCCTGTTATGGATCACCTTGTCAAATGCCCATACAGGGCCCAGACTGAATTAACTGAGAGAGATCCGTTGCTGTGTTTACTCATACAATTTAAATGGTATTCACATGTACAAGGCCTAGATTGTAATAACAGATCTTTCTATGAAATATAGAATCATCCAATTGCTGCAGTGCAGGAGGAGGCCATTCGGTCCATCCAGTCTGTACCGCCCACAATCCCACCCAGACCCTCTCCCCGTGTTGACCCTGCTAATCCCCCTGACACTGAGCAGCAACTGAGCCTGGCCAGTGCCCCTGTGCTGCTGGTGTTTGGAGAGTGTGAGGAAAGGGCCGCAGACACGGGGAGAATGTGCAGACTCCACACAGACAGTGAGCCAAGGCCGGGAATTGAAGCCGGCTCCCTGGCGCTGTGAGACCGCAGCACCAACCACTGAGCCACCGCGCCGCCCACAATGTAACTGACCGTCCCCGCTCTGTTAATATGATACAAAGACAGGCTGTATTTACACAGGAAACCGACATTTTAATCCTCAAGCTGAATGTTGTTGGAGTTGAAACTTTTTCTGGGCCGTTAATTCCTCAAACCCGGAAATACCCGGATACGCAGCCACAAACGGCAGTGCGCCTGCGCGCAGGCTCACTCCGGTCGGCGGCCGCTGCTTTCCGGCTCGCGGATTGGTCAGCTCCCGGTCACGTGCTGTGAGCGGGCAGTGACTTCAGACCCCCCTCCAACCTCGCGCAGAAACCGTTAACGGCCGCGCCACGTGACCGCGAGCCGCTTTCAGAGTGGGCGGGACCTCACTGCACCCTCATTCCCCATTGGTGCGTTCTGCTGTCCGTCAAATGAACACAGCCAATAGGAAGCCGCTCCAGCAGAATGATTGGCAGCCAGTGCGGGGCGCACTCGGGCAGCTTGTGATGAAGTAGCGACTCGCTGCCACTGGGGACAATCCCAGTCAGCGAGAGTCGGCGCCGCTGAAGTGGAGACTTTTTCTCTAATTTAATTCCTTACCGTTATTCAAAAATTCGGTGTGAACGCCGCTGGGAAAGGGGTGAACGCCGCTGGGAAAGGCCCGCACACGCAGTGAGAAACGCCGCTGGGAAAGCCCCGCACACGCAGTGAGAAACGCCGCTGGGAAAGGCCCGCACACGCAGTGAGAAACCGCGCGGCGCCTGAACTCCGCACTCGAGACGGCGGCGGCTGTTTGTCCGCTCGCCGATTGGCCAGATCCAGGTCACGTGCTGTGCGTCGCCAGTGACGTCAGAACGCCCCCTCCAGCCGCGCGCGGAAACCGTTTAACGGCCGCTTCCAGCCACGTCACTGAGTGGGCGGCACCTCATTGCGTCATCATTCAGATTTACATACAGCATGGAAACAGGCCCTTCAGCCCAACTTGTCCAGGCTGCCCCTGTTTTTAAACCCCGAAACTCGTCCCAATTGCCCACATTTGGCCCATATCCCTCTACGGGCCAAGTGTTAGATTTGGTTGTGGGAGAGCAATTTGGAGATAGTGACCACAATTCGGTGTTTTTTGTTATTGCAATGGAGAGGGATAGGGCCGTACGGCAGGGCAAGGTTTACAATTGGGGGAGAGGTAATTATGATGCGATTAGGGAATAATTAGGGGGCATAAGTTGGGAACAGAAACTGTCAGGGAAAGGAACGAATGAAAAGTGGAACTTTTTCAAGGAACAAATACTGGATGTCCTTGATAGGTATGTTCCTGTCAGGCAGGGAGGAAATGGCCGAGTGAGGGAACCATGGTTCACAAAAGAGGTAGAATGTCTTGTGAAAAGGAAGAGGGAAGCTTATGTAGGGATGAGGAAACAAGGTTCAGATGGCTCGATTGAGGGTTACAAGTTAGCAAGGAATGAGCTGAAAAAGGGGCTTAGGAGAGCTAGGAGGGGACATGAGAAGTCCTTGGCGGGTCGGATCAAGGAAAACCCCAAGGCTTTTTACTCTTATGTGAGGAATAAAAGAATGATCAGGGTGAGGTTAGGGCTGGTCAAGGACAGTAGTGGGAACTTATGTATGGAGTCAGTAGAGATAGGCGAGGTGATGAATGAATACTTTTCTTCAGTGTTCACCAAGGAGAGGGGCCATGTTTTTGAGGAAGAGAAGGTGTTACAGGCTAATAGGCTGGAGGAAATAGATGTTCGGAGGGAGGATGTCTTGGCAGTTTTGAATAAACTGAAGGTCGATAAGTCCCCTGGGCCTGATGAAATGTATCCTAGGATTCTGTGGGAGGCAAGGGATGAGATTGCAGAGCCTTTGGCGTTGATCTTTGGGTCCTCTCTGTCCACGGGGATGGTGCCAGAGGACTGGAGAATGGCGAATGTTGTTCCTCTGTTTAAGAAAGGGAATAGAAATGACCCTGGTAATTATAGACCGGTTAGTCTTACTTCGGTGGTTGGTAAATTGATGGAAAGGGTCCTTAGGGATGGGATTTTCGACCATTTAGAAAGATGCGGATTAATCCGAGATAGTCAGCACGGATTCGTGAAGGGCAAGTCGTGCCTCACAAATTTGATAGAATTTTTTGAGGAGGTAACTAAGTGTGTTGATGAAGGTAGGGCAGTTGATGTCATATACATGGATTTTAGTAAGGCGTTTGATAAGGTCCCCCATGGTCGGCTTATGATGAAAGTGAGGAGATGTGGGATAGAGGGAAAGTTGGCCGATTGGATAGGTAACTGGCTGTCTGACCGAAGACAGAGGGTGGTGGTCGATGGAAAATTTTCGGATTGGAGGCAGGTTGCTAGCGGTGTGCCGCAGGGATCAGTGCTTGGTCCTCTGCTCTTTGTGATTTTTATTAATGACTTAGAGGAGGGGGCTGAAGGGTGGATCAGTAAATTTGCTGATGACACCAAGATTGGTGGAGTAGTGGATGAGGTGGAGGGCTGTTGTAGGCTGCAAAGAGACATAGATAGGATGCAAAGCTGGGCTGAAAAATGGCAAATGGAGTTTAACCCTGATAAATGTGAGGTGATTCATTTTGGTAGGACAAATTTAAATGTGGATTACAGGGTCAAAGGTAGGGTTCTGAAGACTGTGGAGGAACAGAGAGATCTTGGGGTCCATATCCACAGATCTCTAAAGGTTGCCAGTCAAGTGGATAGAGCTGTGAAGAAGGCCTATAGTGTGTTAGCTTTTATTAACAGGGGGTTGGAGTTTAAGAGCCGTGGGGTTATGCTGCAACTGTACAGGACCTTGGTGAGACCACATTTGGAATATTGTGTGCAGTTCTGGTCACCTCACTATAAGAAGGATGTGGAAGCGCTGGAAAGAGTGCAGAGGAGATTTACCAGGATGCTGCCTGGTTTGGAGGGTAGGTCATATGAGGAAAGGTTGAGGGAGCTAGGGCTGTTCTCTCTGGAGCGGAGGAGGCTGAGGGGAGACTTAATAGAGGTGTATAAAATGATGAAGGGGATAGATAGAGTGAACGTTCAAAGACTATTTCCTCGGGTGGATGGAGCTATTACAAGGGGGCATAACTATAGGGTTCGTGGTGGGAGATACAGGACGGATATCAGAGGTAGGTTCTTTACGCAGAGAGTGGTTGGGGTGTGGAATGGACTGCCTGCAGTGATAGTGGAGTCAGACACTTTAGAAACATTTAAGCGGTTATTGGATAGGCACATGGAGCACACCAGGATGATAGGGAGTGGGATAGCTTGATCTTGGTTTCAGATAAAGCTCGGCACAACATCGTGGGCCGAAGGGCCTGTTCTGTGCTGTACTGTTCTATGTTCTATGTACACCCATCTAACTAAATGCTTTTTAAAAGACACAATTGTCCCCACCTCTACTACTCCCTCTGGCAGCTCGTTCCAGACACTCACCACCCTCTGTGTGAAATAATTGCCCCTCTCACCTTCAACCTCTGCCCTCTAAGGTTTAGACTCCCCGACCTTTGGGAAAAGACATGAACTATCTAGCTGATCTGTGCCCTCATTATTTTATAGACCTCTATCACCCCTCAGCCTCCTACGCTCCAAGGAAAAAAGTCCCAGTCTATCCAACTCCTCCTTCGAACTCAATCCATCAAGTCCCGGTAGCATCCCAGTAAATCTTTTCTGCACTCTTTCGAGTTTAATAATATCCTTTCTATAATACGGTGACCGGAACTGTACACAGTATTCCAAGTGGGGCCTTACCAATGTCTTGTACAACTTCAACAAGACGTCCCAACTCCTGTATTCAATGTTCTGACCAAAGAAACCAGGCATGGGGAATGCATTCTTCACCACTCTGACCACCTGTGACTCCATTTTCAAGGAGCCATGAACCCGTACCCGAGATCTCTTTGTTCTGTAACTCTCCCCAACACTCTACCATTAACTGAGTAAGTCCTGCCCTGGATCAATCTACAAAACGCATCACCTCGCATTTGTCCAAATTAAACTCCATCTGCGATTCGTCAGCCCACTGGCCCAATTGATCAAGATCCCATTGCAATCCGAGATAACCTTCTTCACTGTCCACTGTGCGACCAATCTTGGTGTCATCTGCAAACTTACCAACCATGTCTCCTATATTCTCATCCAAATCATTAATATAAATGAAAAATAACAGTGGACTCAGCACTGATCCCAGAGGACACTGCTGGTCACAGGCTTCCAGTTTGAAAAACAACCCTGGACAACCAGGGTTGTCATCTGTCATCAAGCCAATTTTGAATCCATTTAACTACCTCACCCTGGGTCCCATGATGGAGGTTGTGCAACAATCTACCATGTGGTACCTTGTCAAAAGCCTCATTGATTCATTGCACAATCCATCACTGCACCCTCATTCTCCATTGGTGCATTCTGCTGTCCATCAGCTGAACACAGCCAATAGGAAGCCGCTCCAGCAGAATGATTGACAGCCAGTGTGGGTGGAGTCGGGCAGATTGTGATGAAGCAGCGACTTGCTGTGGATTCGCTGCCATTGGGGACAATCCCAGGCAGCAAGAGGCAGCAAGGGCGGCACCTTCCGTCCCCAAGCGCAGCATTCGCACCATCCCACTTTCAACCCCAGCACCACATACAGCTTCTTGTTGTTTCTTCCATTGGCAGCACCCCCGGGTGCTCTTGGTGCTCCCGTTCCAGCACCTTTCCTCTTAATGATGGGGGATTGAGGCTCTCATAGCCCAGAATAAACATCCAGCAACACCGACAACTCCCAGCTTCCGCACATTTACCGCTGTAACTCCGGGTGCTTTCTACTCATCGTCCCTCTCTGGACAAGTTGCACACCCTGCCTCATAACCGGATCATTCCGGGTAACTGGTTAGCGGTTACCGGAACTTTATCTTCTTGTGTGAAATGCATTATCTGCACATTCCAGCGGGAACATCATTATCTCCAGGCAAAGGCAGCCTTGACAGAGCATCCGCATTGCCGTGTTTCTCACTGACAGCACCAACACCCACCTCTGCAATCAAACTGCTGTCATGGACGGTATCCCAGTGAATGGTCCAAGGATGGAAAATAAAATATAGGAATTATGAATGGGAGTCAGTAATTCTGCCCTTCGAGCTCCATCACAACATCATCATGGCAGAGCTTTTAATTTCTTGATGCAAAGACGATGCCTCAGCCTCCTTTTTCCACCCGAGCAAACTTTTCCTCAGCTTTCGTCAATGATCTAGAAGCGAATACTATGGATCTTCCACTCCGTTTGACATAACGTGAGACAGGACAACCCCAATCCCATTGGGCGAGGCGTCGCATTTAAGGTGCAGCGGTAACTTTGGGTTAAATTGAACTCGCATTTCCAATCTCTTCAAAGCCTGCTTTAGCACCAGAGAAGCCTCCTTTTTTTAATTCACTTCCACGGCTCTCCTTTCACCAGCAACTGGAGCATCAGTTTCAATGCTGTCGCCAGATCCGGAATGAGCTTGTCATAGTAATTGATTATGTGGTGATATAAACAGGGCCTAGTTTTAAGGCTGATAAAATTGGATATCCTAAATTAAAGAATTGGGCACATTGAAATCAAACACAGTCAAACAGCAGGCAGGCCAATTGTACAATACACAAATGTGTCTGGGCCTGACCCATCAACCACCCATCAAAGGTCGTTACACTCTACTTGAGACTTAGCAGGAGATCATGGCACCCCATTGAAATGCATCGGTCTATTGTTAGAAGCCCAGATCGGGCCAGACTTTCTGTCACCAAGAGATCCTGTAGAAAGCTTACCTGATAACAAGTTTAACAACATGGAGATGGACACCTGGGGGGCGGACCCTGGTGTCCTGTCAGACAGACATCAAGAAACCCACTGGGTATTGGAACCCCCTCCTGGGACCTCATTGGCCAGAAGCCAGAGAAGTTTCTGGAAAGGCAAGCAGGCTGGGGATAAAGGGACACACTCAGAGGCACAAGGAGCGAAGACTCGACAGGGGAGACAGCCGTGACCATTCGGAAGACTGACCAGAGAAGGAAGGAAGGAAGAAGCAGCCATCGAGACTCACCTTCGTGACGACAGACCAGAGGGACTCAGAGAATCGGGCCTGCAGTTTAACCAAACCATCTTTACGGGTAGTATACTTGAATCTGCTGGGGTATCCTCTTGTTTTATGTGGGTAATTTAAGGGTTAATAGTGTTATTTAATAAACTTGTTGAATCTTTACTTGTGTTTGTCCTTGTCCACCTTGCAAATAAGGGCACCGGGGTAAAACCTTGGAGTAAGTAAACTGGTTGAAAGTATCTGAGATTAACAGGTACAACAATTAGACCCAAAAATCACCTGAATTGGGACACATTGTCTGGTCTTGGGGCTTTCATGATGACCTCCATCTTGGGCCTTGTGCAATCCATTTCATGACCCAGGCATTCAATGGAGTCCTTGAAGAACTCATATTTCTCTCTTGATTTGCAGGCCGTGCTCCTGCAACCTCTAAGGTATTCTCCAAGTACTGGGAAAATAGTCGAATCCATGAGCAAGATCTCATCCAGGTAAGTCTGGATTCTTGTCATTCCACTCAGGATTTGGTCCATGGCCTTCTAATCGAGATAAGGGCGCATGTAATCAAGATGGGGGCATTCCAAACTGAAATTGGGGGCACTTGTGATTCACCTGGGCACTCCTCATTGACAGGAGCACTGCGAGCTGATATGCGGGCACTCAGAATTGAAACTGTCACTGCTCTAAATCTAAGTGGGAGCACACCTAATCAGGATAGAAGTCTCTCTTATTCGAGATACAGCGTGCTCCCAATCGAGATGGGGGGGCACTGCTAACAGCGATGGGGGGAGGGGTCACTGCTAACGGTGACGGGGGCGGGGGGGGGCACTGCTAACGGCGGCGGGGGGGGGCACTGCTAACGGTGACGGGGGGGGGGGCACTGCTAACGGTGACGGGGGGAGGGGGGCACTGCTAACGGCGACGGCGGGGCACTGCTAACGGCGACGGGGAGGGGGGCACTGCCAATGGCGATGGGGGGGGGACTGCTAATTGAATTAGTCGCTGCTCCAAATCTAAATAGGAGGCACCCCGAACTGATAAAGAAGGCTCCATCATTCGAGATACGGGGCACTCCTAATCGAGGGAGGGACAGACCTAATCGAGGTAGGCAGCGTTCCTAATTGACCGGGGACACTCAGAAATGACGGGGGGCACACCTAACTGAAATAGTCACTGGTCCAAATCTAAACAGGGGGGCATTCCTAATCGAGATAGAAGGCTCCCTTATTGCAGATCGGGACACTCCAAATCAAGATGGGACACTCCTAATCGTTAGAGGGTCACTCGCAATCGAGATAGGGGGCACTCCAAATTGAGATAGTTGGGACTTCAAATCGAGCGAGAGGGAACTACTAATTGACACGGGCACTCCTGTGAACCTGGCACTGAACCCAGCCAGGCCTGTGACACTGAATCCTAAAGAACAGAGTGAATCCAGCCAGGCCTGTGGGACTGTATCTCAAGCGACAGACAGAACCCAGCAATGCCTGTGACACTGAATCTCGAAGGATAGAGTGATCCCAGCCAGGCTTGTGACAGTGAATCTCAAAGGACACAGTGAACACAGCCAGGCCTGTGAGACTGAATCTGAAAGGACAGAGTGAATCCAGCGAGGCCACTGTTCGACCACCCCTAAGCCTCCTATGCTCCAGGAGAAAATGTCCCAGTCTTTGCAACCTCTGCTTATAACTCAAACCATCAAGACCCTGCAGTATCCCAGTAGTTATTTTCTGCACACTTCCTAGTTTAATAATATCCTTTGTATAATAGGGTGACCAGAACAGTACACAGTATTCCAAGTGTGGCCTTACCAATGTCTTGTACAACTTCAACATGATGTCCCAAATCCCATTCAGTATTCTGACCAATGAAACCAAGCATGTGGAATGCCTTCTTCACCACTCTATCCACTGTGACTCCACTTTCAAGGAGCTATGAATCTGTACACCTAGATCTCTGTTCTATAACTCTCACCAATGCCCTACCACTAACTAAGTAGTGCGCTGGTTCGATCTACCAAAGTGCATCACCTTGCGTTTATCTAAATTAAACTCCATCCACCATTCATCAGCCCACTCGATCAAATGATCAAGATCCCGTTGCAATCCGAGATAACTTTCTTCACTGTCCACTATGCCACAAATCCTGGTGTCATCTGCAAAATTACTAACCATGCCTCCTAAATTCTCATCTAAATTATTAATATAAATTACAAATAGCAGGGGACCCAGCACCGATCCCTGAGGCTGGTCACAGGCCTCGAGTTTGAAAATAGAACAACCCTCGACAACCACCTTCTGTCTTCTGTCATCAACCAATTTTGTATCCATTTGGCCACCTCATCCTGGATCCCATGAGATTTAACCAAATCCGGTCTAGTTTTGCTTTTAAATGTTTACATTTTTAAACACTGAAACCTCTTGCCCTTGTTGGGAATATCAGTGCGGTTTGAGAAAAGCAAACACTGATCCGACACTCAACACCCCCCAACACAGGACTGAGCAGAGAGTGTGAAATGTGAGTGGTGTGAGTGTGGATTATCTTTTATAAGTGGATAAGAAACACTCCTCCATTTTCAAATCTTTACCTTGTTTATGTAGCGTCTTGGACTCCCCTGTCACTCACTACGCATCTGAATTAATCTCTATTCCTCACTGTCTAACTGTTACTCTCTGCATTGCTCCCTCTCCCTATCTCTCTGTTACTCTGCATCGCTCCGTCTCTCTCTCTTCCTCTCCCTCTCTATCCCTCTCATCCACCATGTTGTTTACCGTTAAGGAGTCTAAACACGGAGAATTCAAAGACTCTTTCTGTTTCTGTCTTGGCAGAATTAGCAACATGAGTGCAAATTTCAAGATTGGATTCACACAATACAGACAGAACAGTATTTATATAATGGCTTCTGCAAATGCTGGTGAGCTCAGTACATGTGGTAGCTCAATGTTACAAGAAGATAGAATCTGTATTCAGACAACTGTTACTCTCTGCATTGCTCTCTCTCATTCTCCCGACCTCTCTGTTACTCTGTATCTCTTCCTCTCTCTCTCTATCCCTCTCATCCACCATGTTGTTTATCATTAAGGGGACTAATCACGGAGAATTCAAACACTCTTTCTGTTTCTGTTTTGGCAGAATTAGCAATATTAGTGGATATTTCAAGACTGGATTCACACAATACAGACAGAACGCTGGTGAGCTCAGTACACGTGGTACCTGAATGTTACAATAAGATAGAATCTGTATTCAGACAACTGTCACCCCACAGGGTCCAAACTTCACCGTGTTAATTGGATTTGATTTGATTGATTTGTATTGGGATGCAGTGAAAAGTATTGTTTCTTGTGCGCTATACAGACAAAACATACCGTTCATAGAGTACACAGGGGAGAAGGAGAGGAAAGGGTGCAGAATATAGTGTTGCAGTTACCGATAGTGTGTAGTGAAAGATCAGCTTAATATATGGTAGGTCCATTCAGAAGTTGACATTCTCCCCAAGCACTAAAGCTTCCCACAAAGCAAGGCTCACAAATTCAACACCAGTTTCCTTTGTCCGCTCTCCCATCATGCTGTGTTCGGAGTCTCTGATCGATGCTGAGGGCCTAGTATTTGAGGCTCTGAGCTGAACCCACAATCTGTCTGATTCTGAGAGAAGATTACTGCCCACTCATATATATACCCTTGAAATATATCTGTTGTGTACAGAGTCACTTCTTTTTTCCCTGTGTCTGCTACCCTTAAAGAACTACTGAATAATCTTTAAACATCTGTATTATCACAGAACAGGGCCAACATGGGGGAATCTAGTATCAGGGAGGGCACAGTTTAAAATTCATACAGCTCCCATTAAAGATGGAGATGAGGAGGAATAATTTGTTCTCTCAGGGGGTGGTTAGTGTTTAGAAGTCAAAGTTAAAATTCATTTATTGGTCACAAGTCAGTCTTACATTAACACTGCAATGAAGTTACTGTGAAATTCCTCTAGTTGGCGCCTGTTCGGATCAATGCACCGAACCAGCACGTCTTTCAGAATATGGGGGGAAACCGGAGCACCCGGAGGAAACCCACGCAGACACGGGGAGAACATGCAAACTCCGCACAGACAGTGACCCAAGCCGGGTATCAAATCCAGGTCCTCGGCGCTGTGAAGCAGCAGTGCTAACCACTTTCCCCAGAGAGTGAGTTGAGCATTATGGGGAGACACGCAGCAAAGTAGAGTTCAGGCCACAGTCAGATCAGCCATGATCTTAAACATAGAACATAGAACATAGAACATTACAGCGCAGAACAGGCCCTTCGGCCCACGATGTTGCACCGACCAGTTAAAAAAAAACTGTGACCCTCCAACCTAAACCAATTTCTTTTCGTCCATGAACCTATCTACGGATCTCTTAAACGCCCCCAAACTAGGCGCATTTACTACTGATGCTGGCAGGGCATTCCAATCCCTCACCACCCTCTGGGTAAAGAACCTACCCCTGACATCGGTTCTATAACTACCCCCCCTCAATTTAAAGCCATGCCCCCTCGTGCTGGATTTCTCCATCAGAGGAAAAAGGCTATCACTATCCACCCTATCTAAACCTCTAATCATCTTATATGTTTCAATAAGATCCCCTCTTAGCCGCCGCCTTTCCAGCGAAAACAATCCCAAATCCCTCAGCTTCTCCTCATAGGATCTCCCCTCCATACCAGGCAACATCCTGGTAAACCTCCTCTGCACCCTCTCCAAAGCCTCCACATCCTTCCTGTAATGTGGGGACCAGAACTGCACACAGTACTCCAAGTGCGGCCGCACCAGAGTTGTGTACAGTTGCAACATAACGCTACGACTCCTAAATTCAATCCCCCTACCAATAAACGCCAAGACACCATATGCCTTCTTAACAACCTTATCTACTTGATTCCCAACTTTCAGGGATCTATGCACACATACACCTAGATCCCTCTGCTCCTCCACACTATTCAAAGTCCTCCCGTTAGCCCTATACTCAACACATCTGTTATTCCTACCAAAGTGAATTACCTCACACTTCTCCGCATTAAACTCCATCCGCCACCTCTCGGCCCAACTTTGCAACCTGTCTAAGTCTTCCTGCAAACTACGACACCCTTCCTCACTGTCTACCACACCACCGACTTTGGTGTCATCAGCAAATTTGCTAATCCACCCAACTATACCCTCATCCAGATCATTAATAAATATTACAAACAGCAGTGGCCCCAAAACAGATCCCTGAGGTACACCACTTGTAACCGCACTCCATGATGAATATTTACTATCAACCACCACCCTCTGTTTCCTATCCGCTAGCCAATTCCTGATCCAATTTCCTAGATCACCCCCAATCCCATACATCTGCATTTTCTGCAGAAGCCTACCATGGTGAACCTTATCAAACGCCTTACTAAAATCCATATATACCACGTCCACTGCCTTGCCCCCATCCACCTCCTTGGTCACTTTCTCAAAAAACTCAATAAGGTTAGTAAGGCACGACCTACCTGCCACAAAACCATGCTGACTATCACCTATCAATTCATTACTCTCCAAATAACTATAAATCCTATCCCTTATAATTTTTTCCAACATCTTGCCGACAACAGAAGTGAGACTCACCGGTCTATAATTCCCGGGGAAGTCTCTGTTCCCCTTCTTAAACAATGGGACAACATTCGCTAACCTCCAATCTTCTGGTACTATACCAGAGGCCAACGACGACCTGAAGATCAGAGCCAGAGGCTCTGCAATCACTTCTCTTGCCTCCCAGAGAATCCTTGGATAAATGCCATCCGGACCAGGGGATTTATCTATTTTCAGACCCTCCAGAATATCCTGCACATCCTCCTTATCAACTGTAATACTGTCTATTCTACTCCCTTGCAACCCAGTGTCCTCCTCAGCTATATTCATGTCCCCTTGCGTGAACACCGAAGAGAAATATTGGTTCAATGCTTCACCAATCTCCTCCGGTTCCACACATAACTTCCCTCTGCCATCTATAACTGGCCCTAAACTTGCCCTAACCAACCTTCTGTTCTTGACATACCTATAGAACGCCTTAGGATTCTCTTTAACCCTATCCGCCAAAGTCTTCTCATGTCCCCTTTTAGCCCTTCTAAGCTCGCTCTTCAACTCCCTCTTAGCCAATCTAAAGCTTTCTAGTGCACTACCAATCTTATCAATGGGAGGAGCAGAATGGCCCACTTCTGCTCCTATTTGTTGTGTTCTGCGTGGTACCTTAAAAGGCCATTGTACTCAGCATTGCAGGAACTCTGCCGAACACACTCTATCTCAATCACTTCCTCTCCCTCTCTGTGACTCTCACTCCATTCCTTTCCTTCCCTCTCTCTGTTACTCTCTCTCTATCTTGTTGTAGGGAAAAGTCCCTTGTACCAGTGCATTCAAGGAAGTCGAGTCGCAAGGCAAGGTTCAAAGCGTTTTTCTTTCATGTCCAATTACTGGGAACCCAGGGAGACCCATGTAGCCAGCTTAGAAACAGTGCTTGGCCACGTTGATCTCAATAGTTATACATTTGCTCTGGATATTTATAGGAATCCAAATTCGAGCGGGAACATTTGCTCATACATTTTTACAATATTTATAAAATGGCCTGTCTGGTCAGGAAGTTCCCGGAGAGACTTGTCAATTTGCATCTGTATGGTGTGTGTCCGTGTTAATGGGACTGCCTGTTCTTGCCCCGGTGTTTTAATGTGTTTCCCATTATCCTCTCGATGTGTCCCCTTATCTAAATCGGCCTCTACTGTTTTGTGTCTGTATTCTATGCTTGCGAGATTAGGTGTTAATGTCATTTTGTCCTGCTGTGTGTAGGGGGATTTAATCTAATCTCTTATTCTTTTTATCCTAGTTTATTAAGTTTCTTTGCCTGCCTTGGCCATTTTATTCCTGTAATATTTTATTGACAGTCCAGTTATGCCATATAACCCACTCCAGGCCTTGACTCGCAGATATCCCGATTTTCTGGCCAAAGGCCGGTTTAAAATGCAGCTTCGTGCTGTTGCTGGGCAGAACAATGATCTTTTGTCGGCTTTGAAATGAAAGGTCTCTCAGCTGTGCAGAGGGGGATTTAAACGAATGTCCATTCGGGTGTTCCCCTCTGCATTGTGGGCACGTTATGAATGGTGCCAATCAGTCCAATAAATGAATATGTTTAATGAGGTGAATATTGATGAGATAATAAAAATATGGCTTTTGGAAAATGGCCTACTTCAGTCCCTCCTCTCGTCCAGGGGGTCCCATTCATGGCTGACCCCCCATGGACGATCTTGAGAGGTACAGTGACTTGTACAGATGTCGTCCTTGCCGTTGTTCCTCTTCCTCTGTGGTGTGGTTAAATTCTTGCATCTGGATACTGGCAGTGGGTAGCATTCTTGATGCAATATTTGCACAAATCACTTTAATACAGGTTAGGCCCAGGCAGAGTGTGAACAGGATGGCTACTACTAAAATTAATCCCTTCATAATGTATGCTCCCCAAACTGTGTTAAACAGACACCCTAACCACCCATCAGTCCCTGTAAATCCCTGTTTAAAGCTATCCAATTGCTTTTGTTTCCCGGACATGGCTGCTGTTATGTTTAATGTCTCGTCGTGTACATATGTGATGCATTTTCCTTTGATGATGGTGCATACCCCTCCTTGTCTGGCTAGCTGATAGTCTACTGCATATCTCGCTTGCTGTGTGTATAGTCTGAGTTCTGCGAGTTCTTGGTCAAATGCATCCAGTGCTTGTAGGGTGTTGTTTCCTAAGATGGTAAGTCCACATATGAAGAAATTCTTATTACTGGCACTGATCACCCCTGCAGTGCCCCCTAGGGATAGTGTCCCCAGAAATCCATACCCCAAAGAAGATCCTAATGTGACAGGGGCCTGCCAGTCTTGACCCACACTTGACCCTGACTGCACAGAGCTGTGCTGAGGTGGTTCATGGGAGTGGGGCAATTCTGTCTGAACTTAGCTCCTGTAACTAAATGCACTGGAACTACTGAATTAGAACGCAGCTAACTGTGCACCGGAACATCAGAATGCAGTTAGCTGTTACAAGAACATCAGAACTGAAGTGGATGGCCTCACACTGACTATTCATAGATTTGCAGGGTTTTTTTGTGCTGTAGCTTTACCAGCTCACTTAGTCTCTCTGTGTTCCTGATTTCTAAGAATTAAATACAGTCAAATTCTAATTCAATTACAGCTGGTAGGTCAGGAAACTTAAACATAGAAACATAGAAAACTACAGCACAAAACAGGCCCTTCGGCCCCACAAGTTGTGCCGAACATATCCCTACCTTTTAGGCCTACCTATAACCCTCCATCCTATTAAGTCCCATGTACTCATCCAGGAGTTTCTTAAAATACCCTATTGAGTTTGCCTCCACTACCACTGACGGCAGCCGATTCCACTCGCCCACCACCCTCTGTGTGAAAAACTTCCGCCTAACATTTCCCCTGTACCTACCCCCCAGCACCTATAACCTGTGTCCTCTCGTAGCAGACATTTCCACCCTGGGAAAAAGCCTCTGAGAGTTCACCCGATCTGTGCCTCTCAACATCTTATATACCTCTATTAGGTCTCCTCTCATCCTAAGTCTCTCCAAGGAGAAAAGACTGAGCTCCCTCAGCCTATCCTCATAAGACATGCCACTCAATCCAGGCAACATCCTTGTAAATCGCCTCTGCACCCTTTCAATCTTTTCCACATCCTTCCCATAGTGAGGCGACCAGAATTGAGCACAGTACTCCAAGTGGGGTCTGACAAGGGTCTTATAGAGCTGCATCATTATCCCCGGGCTCCTAAACTCAATCCCTCGATTGATAAAGGCCAGCACACCATACGTCTTCTTAACCACCTCCTCCACCTGCGGGGCCGATTTTAGAGTCCTATGGACCCGGACCCCAAGGTCCTTCTGATCCTCCACAGTACTAAGAGTCTTTCCCTTAATATTGTACTCCTTCATCCAATTTGAATTGCCAAAATGGACCACGATGCATTTATCTGGGTTGAAGTCCATCTGCCACTTCTCCGCCCAGTCTTGCATCCTATCTATGTCCCTCTGTAACCTCTGACATCCCTCCAGACTATCCACAACCCCACCAACCTTCGTGTCGTCGGCAAACTTACCAACCCATCCGTCCACTTCCTCATCCAGGTCATTTATGAAAATGTCAAACAGCAAGGGTCCCAGAACAGATCCCTGGGGCACACCACTGGTGACCGACCTCCATTTAGAAAAAGACCCATCCATACACACTCTCTGCCTCCTTTGGGCAAACCAGTTCTGGATCCACAGGGCAGCAGCCCCTTGGATCCCATGCCCTCTCACTTTTTCTAGAAGCCTTGCATGGGGGACCTTATCAAACGCCTTGCTAAAATCCATATAAACCACATCTACCGCTTTCCCTTTGTCAATGTGTTTAGTCACATTTTCGAAGAACTCCACCAGGCTCGTAAGGCACGATCTGCCTTTTACAAAGCCATGCTGAGTATTCCTGAGCATACTAAACCTCTCCAAATGCTCATAAATCTTGTCCCTCAGGATCTTCTCCATCAGCTTACCAACCACTGAGGTTAGACTCACCGGTCGGTAATTTCCTGGGCTATCCCTATTCCCCTTCTTGAAAATAGGAACCACATCCGCAATCCTCCAATCCTCCGGCACCTCTCCCATCTCCATCGACGATGCAAAGATTATCGCCAGAGGCTCTGCAATCTCTTCCCTCGCCTCCCACAGTAACCTGGGGTACATCCCATCCGGACTCGGCGACTTATCTTTCTTGATGCCATTCAAAGATTCCAGCACAACCTCTTTGTTAAAGTCCACATACTCAATCTTTTCAGTCCATCGCATGCCCACAGTACATCCACCCATGTCCTTCTCCTCTGTGAAAACCGAGACAAAATTCTCATTAAGCACCTCTGCCATTTATACTGGTTCCGTACTGATTTTCCCGCCTTCACGTTTTATAGGCCCTATTCCTTCATGTCTCATCCTTTTACTCTTCACATATTTATAGAACGCCTTAGGATGTTAAAGTATGAGCTAAAATAAAAGTTCTGATGAAGGGTCATCCTGACTCAAAACTTTGGCTCGATTCTCTCTTTTCATTTGGAGGCCCACACTGTCTGTAATTTACACACAGTAAAACAACAACCTGAGTTGTTGTCTTGTCCTGCCAGGTGGGTGCAGGAGAACCAGTGGGACTCGCCCAACAGAGATGGAGAGTTGGAAGCAGTGTTAGAGAGCACACTGCTCTCACCTGTCTTACTGTTATCAATTTGACATTAAAATTGATATTTAACCTCGTGGATCCGATCTAGAATCTTCAGCATATTGGGTCAGGTTATAAATCAGTAATTTCCAAATATGTATATATAAAACCAATCGACAGCAATTCTCTTGTTCAGAGATTTTGGTTGAACCCAGAATAAAACTATCAGTAAGTTTAGGGGCTTGATTCTATAAATGGCACAGGATGGAACATTGCAAGTGTTTTTGCCAAACTATGGTTTCTAAAGTTTGCCCTTTGAAACCGATTATCTGATCATTCTCTGAATAAAAATGTTGCACCATCTGAAATAAACAATCCAAGATCAACTGATTAAAAGGGAGGTGCAAATCCTCCAGAAGTTTCACACTTCATTATTCAACCAACATTTAAATACAGTTACAGGAGGCAATTATTCTGCCCCTTGAGCCTATTCCTCTAATTAATTATATTTTGCCTCATCTGCATCTTAACTCCATTTACCCTGAGTAGATGTCATCCTCGATAAGGACAGTTGACGATGACCTGCCATAGATTCACTTCACTTGTCATCCTGAGTGAATGAAATTCTGAGCATCTTCTTGAATAACTCCATTGGGTCAGAATCCACCGTGTTTGGTGTCTCTGTTGCTGGTTTACAATAATAAATGTAACTGGAGTGTTCGTGCTCACTGCCCAACAGCTGCAGCCATTGTTGCTCAGAGATCATTCAGTTTGGAAGTTAAACGGTTAATCTCCATGTATAGAAACAGTCCTTCTCTCAGCTCATTGACAAGGAACTGGCTCCTGGGCTCTGGGGTGAAACCACAAATATCAGGAAATCAATGTTTGCTCAAAATTCCGAAGTCCCAGTTGGAATTTGTTTCTTATCATTTGACGGATTTACTGAACATCTCTGGAACAAGAAGAGTTAAAGTAAAATTTCAAATGAAACTTGTTGACAGTTGAATTAGCCGCAGGTTGTCAAACTGGTTGAATTTGATGCCTGGAATGGGGCCGCTCCCTTCTCTGCAGTAAGTGGGGAATGTTTAAATTGAATTCCATGCTGGGGATGGGCAGCAGCTTTCACACAGAGGGTAAAGCTGTGAGCCTCACTGAAAAGGGAGACAATCACATTTCCAATTTGTTTCATTTCAGCAAGTTGCAAGAAATTTCTATCTCATTGATGCAGAGGATCAGGGATAGAAATTACACAGACTACACGGAAATGAAGAGACAGGGATTTTTTGCAGACAGAAGATAAGATTAATGTAACTTCTTACATTTAATGCCTTGACCAATATTCTGTACATGCAGCTTGTCCTGGACTCCAACATATCTCTGTTTCGTTGGTCTCTCTTTCCCCAATCCATCCATTTATTGTGTATTTCATCAGCTTATTTGCCTTTTCTAAATGCATTACCTCACACTCCTCTGGATTAATTTTATTTGACACTTTTCTGCCCAGCTGTTCAGTCCACAGACATCTTCCTTCATTCTAAAGCTTTCTGTCTCACTGTTAACGACTCAACCAATTTTCATATAACTTGCAAACTTCTTAATCATGACTCTTATATTTAAGTCAGTGTAGGAGGATCATTTGCAATCTCAGGAAGATTTTTCTTCTGCAATTCACTCCAGCCCCAATTAAGTCTCCCATGTCGGGTTTATGATGCCTGGCCAATGGTGATGGAACCAGTAAATGTTTGATCGCAATATTGGAAGTGCTGGAACCCCGAGGTACAATGGCTGCTTATGGGTGGAGCACTCTTCAGGAAGAGGACTTGTGTTTAGTTTACAGGAAGTCAGGAAACTTCTTCACGCCTTTCGCTCAGATTATTGCTCGTTGAAGTTGGAAATGGGAGGCTCTGACGAATAACTACAGGGGAATGTTCAGAACTGTGAAGAGTGGAGAAATAAGCAGAGGACCTTCGTTGTGCCGATCACTGCTATATTTAAGACTGGATTATTGATATTTACCACAAACAGCAAGGCGCCGAGTACGGAGTCCTCACTGGATAGTCATTCAATTACAAAAAATATCCATCCACCATCACAATTTGATTCAAGCCACTGAGCCAGTTTTGGATCCAAATGACCACTTTCTTTCCCTTGGATCCAATGGCTTTTACTTTTCTGACCAGTTGTCAGTAAAAACCTCACTAAAACCCATGTAGACTGCATCAACAAGTGTCTCTCTAATCTGAGAAAAATTCACTGAGGTTCGTCAGACATCACCTGTCTTTTCCGAATTGATGCCTTTCCAAAGGATAATTTATAATAACTGTCCGAAGGTCTTTGAATAATTTGCCCACCAAAATCAACCTGACTGACCTGTAATTACCCCTTGCTGCTTTTTAAATAACTGTACAACATTAGCAGTTCTCCAATCTGACAACATCACGCTGTAGACAAAGAGCACTGGAAAGTGATGGTTAAAGCTGATTCTTTTTATTCCCTTACTCATCTTGGCAGCCTGGGATGCATTTCATCCAGATCTGGTGATTTATTCACTTTCAAAGATGGTGAATATCTCAACACTTCTTCCCTCACTAAGTTTAACACATTCAATTTTTCACAACCCCCATCTTTAACTGAGAGGTCTGCTTCGCTTCCCTGTTTTGTGAAAACAGACACACAGATCATTAAGAACCCTGTGCATTTCGTCTCTCTCCATCCACAAGTTTCCATTTTGTTTTTTAATCCTTGGTACTCTTGTCTTAGTTATCTGTTGGCATTTTTTGTCTTTCTAAAATATATTTTGTCTTTCCTTTTTTACTGCCCCCTTATTGTTTCCTGCCCTCTCTTTGCTTTTCCAAGTTCCTTTTTAATTCCAGCTCTGTAATTGCAGACTGACACATTCCCAGGTTCAGGATAACGTACTGGGGGCCACTGTAAAATCTGGGGCAGCTCCCACAAAGGGAAAAGGCTGCTTTTTAAGACCCCTCAGCGAGAGAATGGAAACTCAAAATAAACCCTCAGGCTACATCTTTGACATATGTTCACGCTAAATGTTAACTGTGATTGTGAATGGAATGAGTAACATACAGAATTGGAATAAACTTATTTGTTTTGCACTTTGTGTGCTGTCAGCTTTGAGTAGTTTTGTAATATACTTTTATAAACCTAATGTATAGGGTATATTGCTGGACAAATACATTTTAATTGCTCTTTGCCCCCTAACCTCAATTCATCTCAGTTAATTTTGGGACAGTTGAAATCCACTTTGATCGCTGCCATTTTGTTTCTGTATTTGGAAAGGCCAGGCCTATTCGCGAAAGTCAGCATGGGCTTGTGTGGGACAGGTCATGTCTTACTAACTTGATTGTTTTTTTTTGAGGGGTCGTGAAGGTGATCGATGAAAGTAGAGTAGTGGATGTTGTCTACATGGACTTTAGAGAACGTCCCTCATGGTAGGTTCATCCAGAAGATTAAGATGCATGGGATCCACGGTGACTTGGCCACTTGGATTCCGAATTGACTTGCCCAAAGAAGTCAGAGAGTTGTGGTAGAAGGGTGTTTCTCTGGCTGGAGGTCCATGACTAGTTATGTTCCACAGGGATCCGCACTGGGACCTATCGCTTTGAGATATATATAAATGACTTGGATGATAACATGAGTGGGTCAGTAAATTTGCATACGACCCGAGATAGGTGGAGTTGTGGATCGTGTAGAAGGTTGTCAAAGGTTACAGCGGGATATAGATCAGTTGCAGATATTTGCGGAGAAATGGCAGATGGAGTTTAATCCGGGCAAGTGTGAAGTGCCGCACTTCGGAAGGTCAAATGTTAAGGGTAAGTACACAGTTAATGGCAGGACCCTGGACAGCATAGATGCAGTAAGAAGTCTAACAACACCAGGTTAAAGTCCAAGTAAGACTTCTCACTGTGTTTACCCAAGTCCAACGCTGGCATCTCCACATCATAGCATTGATGTACAAAGGGATCTTGGGATTCAAGTCCATTGCTACCTGAAAGTGGCTACACAAGTAGATATGATGGGAAAGAAAGCGTATGGCATGCTTGCCTTTATTGGTCGGGGCATTGAGTTTAAGAGTTAGGCTGTCCTTTTGCAGCTTTATATTGATTCGGCTGCACTTCGAGTATTGTATTCAATTCTGGTTGCCACATTACAGGAGAGGTGTGGAGGCTCCGGAGATCACAGGGTTGAGAGTCAGAATTTTCTATCGAGAGTTACGACTAGGGGGCTTGCACTTAACGTGAGAGGGGGAATGTTCAACAGAGATGCGAGAGGCACGTTTTTTACTCAGTGGTAGGTGTCCGGAACGTGTTGCCAGGAGTGGTGCTGGTAAATGTCTGTATCACGTTGCCAGGGGTGATGGTGGTAGGTGTCTGGAACACGTTGCCAGAGGTTTTGGTGGTAGGTGTCTGGATCACGCTGCCAGGGGTGGCGGTTGTAGGTGTCTGGAATGCGTTTCCAAGGGTGGCAATGATGGATGTCTGGATCACGTTGCCAGGGGTGGCGGTGGTAGGTGTCTGGATCACGCTGCCAGGGGTGGCGGTTGTAGGTGTCTGGAATGCGTTTCCAAGGGTGGCAATGATTGATGTCTGGATCACGTTGCCAGGGGTGGCGGTGGTAGGTGTCTGGAACGTGTTGCCAGGGGTGGTGGTGGTAGGTGTCTGGATCACATTGCCAGGGGTGGTGGTGGTAGGTGTCTGGAACGCGTAGCCAGGGGTGATGGTGGTAGGTGTCTGGAACACATTGCCAGTGGTGATGGTGGTAGGTGTCTGGAACGTGTTGCCAGGGGTGATGGTGGTAGGTGTCTGGAACGCGTTGCCAGGGGTGATACAATCGGGGAATTTAATAGGCTATTAGAGAAGCACATGAATATGCTATATCCAGCCGCCTCTTGAGTACATTCTTCTCAGCAATTTCACTACATATTTGCTCTTTGACTTCCTTTTGACTGCCTGGGGTAGATGTTATACTCCCAGAACTGTCAGTGTCCCTTTCTTGTTCTTCAGTTCAATCCATATGACCTTATTTGATGATACCTTTATGAATGACAATATTATACATTGATGTTAATATTAGTAGAAGAGTGGTAAATACTTTCACCTCCTACAGTGTTCATTGGTCAACTGCTGACACAATGAGAAATTTGGTAACTACATTCAAGTTAGAGCTTCAACCAGGGCACTCATCTCATGGAGATTGTCACTGTCCAGAGGAATCATATCCACTTATAATGTATAAGTGCAGAGATATAATTCATATATTACCAGAGCTTAATATCAAAACTCCATCAAATCAAACACATCAAACATAAATGTTAACATAGTACAACCCTGCCAGGCTGTTAGAAACCAAGTGAAGGATCATTTAATTCACCATTGATCACCAAACTCCACATTTCCCTTGAGAATATTCTCTGCCATGGGAATTAGTCTGGTTTCATTCTGCACTGGGGCTAAATCTTTAACCAATGGGATTTCCCAGTGTGGAGTCTCAGTGAACAGGATCCCACCTGGATCCAGGTTGTGGAGATCAGTGGGACTCTCTGGATTTCACTGGGCAGCTGTCTGTGTCACACCTGATGTGGAGAGTTAATGATAACTCTTGGGAAATGCCTGATCCCAGAGCTAACAGATGTTGTATGATGGAAAGGTGGATTTATTCACTGGTTCGGCTAAAGGCAACACTTCAGGCAAATTGATCTTCGTCATGCTTATCTCCAGATGAATGTGGATCTAGATTCACAACAATATTTGACTATTGTGACATACCAAGGGCTATTCAGATATACAAGACTTCCATTTGGCATCACGTCTGCACCTGTGCTGTTCCAATGTGCCATGGATCAAATTCTAAGCGGATTAGAAAGAGTCCGGTGTTTCATAGGTCATATCTAAGTTACTGGAAAGAATGAAGAAGAACATCTCCACAACCTAGATGCCACACTCCAGAGACTAGAAGATCATGGATTAAGAGTACGGAAAGATAAATACGAAAGATTTCCAATCTTCTGTCGATGCAAAGAGACTGCACAAATTGCCTTCAAAAGTCAAAGCCATTTCTGAGGCACCTGCACCTCAACATCAATCATCTTAGTTCTCCTTTGGGCTTATTAAAGTATTATTCATGAAAGGGTTGTCACTAATCTAGCGTCTATTCTTAAACATTTACACAACTTTTTGTGTCATAAGAGGAAACGGAAATGGAAATGGGTGGATGTGTGTGAGAAAGCCTTCGTACAAGCTAAAGAGGTACTAGTAAAGTCAGATGTCCTGACGCACTTTAATCCAAATTTATCTTTGCAACTGGCACATAACGCATCATCTTATGGGATGGAGGCAGCAGTTTCTCACACAATGCCCGATTGGAAAGAGAAGCCGATAGCTTTTGCACCAAGACCTTGAACAGAGCAGGAATGAACTATGCACACAAACAAAAGGAAGCTCCAGGAATCATTTTCAGAATCAGGCCAACACCGATGTGGAAGGAAATTTACTGAATTAATGGATAATTGGTCACTAACAATGTTTTTGGGCCTCATACTGGGATTCCATTTCTCACAGCCAGACATACCATAAAATATCGTCAGTCAAGTTTCCAGAGGAAAGCTGAGTTATTAAAGAAATTATTTTTGGTGGTCAGGGCTCGATATCCAAATCGAGGAGAGAGCGGCGATCTGTTTGTCTTGTGCAAAAGTTCAGAGCCTGTCGCCACGAGCTCCATTTCACCTCTGGGAATGCCCGCAAGGACCATGGTCAGCTCTGCTGAGGGCCGTTTGGCTCTATTCACTCTCCACAGATGCTGTCAGACCTGCTGAGATTTTCCAGTGTTTTCTGTTTAAGTTTATTTATTAGTGTCGCAAGTAGGCTTACATTAACACTGCAATGAAGTTACTGTGACAATCCCCAAGTCGACACACTCTGGCGCCTGTTCGGGTTACACTGAGGGAGAATTTAGCGTGGCCAATGCACCTAAGCAGCACGTCTTTCGGACTGTGGGAGGAAACCGGAGCAACGGAGGAAACCCAGGTAAACACGGGTTGAACGTGCAAAGTCCACACACAGTGATCCAAGCCGGGAATCGAACCCTGGTCTCGAGCACTGAGGGTCGCTGGTGCTAACCACTGGGCCACCCGTGCCACCCTTTGTTTCACATTCCAGCATCCACAGTATTTTGCCTTTATTTCAACAAAAGCAATTTGCATTCTTATAGCTCCTTTAATGCTATAAAATATTCCAAAGTCCTTCACTGGAGCAAAATCAGGCAAGTTTATTGTCTTACTGTCCTTACTGACAGGAGGGTAAAAGCTTGATAAAAGAGGCAGATTTGTAAAAGATTTCTAAGGGACAGAAGGGAGTAAATTCTGGAGCTCTGGACCCAGGCAGATGAAGGCACGGCTGACAATGGAGGGATGAAAGAAATGAGGGACGCAGAATTGAAAGAACGCCGGAACTTTGGAAGGTTCCAGCGTTGGAGAATGTTAAAGATATCGGAAGGGGTGAGATCATTCAGAAAATTGAATATGGGAATGAGAACTTTAAAATCAAGGCATTTCTGGACTGAATCCCAATGTCGGTGAGTGAGCACAGGAGGCAGGGTCGACAGGCAGCCTGGAGTGAATAAGATCCAGTTTCAAAATATGAGTGAGCATGGGGAAATAAATTTCTCTCTGTGCAGCCACACTTTCATTCAGCAGTTAAACAGTTAATGTGTTCACCTTTTAAGTTATCAGATCCTGCATTGAAATATCTGACACTGGCCCTCAGTTTGAAAGTCTAAACATGAGGAAAATCGATGGAGCCTCACATCTGTGGTGGGTAAATTGCTGGAAGGTATTTTGAGAGACAGGATCTACAGGCATTTAGAGATGGAAGTCCTGATTAGGGACAGTTAGCATGGCTTTGTGAGTTGAAAATCATTTCTCAACAATTTGATTGAATTTTTTGAAGGGGTAACCAAGACGGTAGATGAGGGAAGTGCAGTTGATGTTGTCTACATGGACTTTAGCAAGGCCTTTGACAAGGTACCGCATGGCAGGTTGTTGCATGAGGTTAAATCTCACGGGATCCAGGGTGAGGTATCTAAATGGATACAAAATTGGCTTCTTGACGGAAGCTAGAGGGTGGTTGTCGAGAATTGTTTTTCAAACTGGAGGACTGTGACCAGCGGTGAGCCTCAGGGATCAGTGCTCGGTCCACTGTTATTTGTCATTTATATTAATGATTTGGATGAGAATATAGGAGGCATGGTTAGTAAGTTTGCAGATGACACTAAGATTGGTGGCAGAGTGGACAGTGAAGAAAGTTATCTCCAATTGCAATGGGATCTTGATCAATTGGGCCAGTGGACTGACGAATGGCAGATGGAGTTTAATTTAGACAAAGAACAAAGAACAATACAGCACAGGAACAGGTCCTTCGGCCCTCCAAGCCCGCGCCGCTCCCCGGTCCAGGATTGAATCCTGAATCCAGGATCCCCGCCCAATTTTCTAGCCTATCTACATCCTAATATCCTATCCACCGAGCTGTCCCTCACAGCTACGATGCTTTGTTCATCACAACCTATTAACTCACCACCACCCCCCCATTCCAGACCATGTGATCTCCAGGGAGAGGCGAAAACCCAGAGTGAAAACCCCAGGGCCAATATGGGGAAAAGAAAATCTGGGAAATTCCTCTCCGACCCCCTGTGGCGATCGAAACGAGTCCAGGAGATCACACTGGCCCTGATCAGAAAATGCTTCCCAACCCTCTTCATTTCCACTTCTGCTTTACGAACACCATCTGAATTCCCTGCCCCCGAGACAGGTTCCCAACTATCCGCAGTCTGGCACCAGCAAGATGATCATAGAATGAAGCCTTAAAACGAGAAACAAAGAACAATTAGCCCGCGCCGCTCCCTGGTCCAAACTAGACCACTCTTTTGTATCCCTCCATTCCCACTCCGTTCATATAGCTGTCTAGATAAGTCTTAAACGTTCCCCCAGTGTGTCCGCCTCCACCACCTTGCCCGGCAACACATTCCAGGCCCCCACGACCCTCTGTGTAAAATATGTCCTTCTGATATCTCTGTTAAACCTCCCCCCCTTCACCTTGAACCTATGACCCCTCGTGAACGTCACCACCGACCCGGGGAAAAGCTTCTCACCGTTCACCCTATCTATGCCTTTCATAATTTTATACACCTCTATTAAGTCTCTCCTCATCCTCCGTCTTTCCAAGGAGAACAACCCCAGTTTCCCCAATCTCTCCTCATAACCAAGCCCCTCCATACCAGGCAACATCCTGGTAAACCTCCTCTGTACTCTCTCCAAAGCCTCCACGTCCTTCTGGTAGTGTGGCGACCAGAACTGGACGCAGTATTCCAAATGCGGCCGAACCAACGTTCTATACATCTGCAACATCAGACCCCAACTTTTATACTCGATGCCCCGTCCTATAAAGGCAAGCATGCCATATGCCTTCTTCACCACCTTCTCCACCTGTGACGTCACCTTCAAAGATCTGTGGACTTGCACACCCAGGTCCCTCTGCGTCTCTACACCCTTTATGGTTCTTCCATTTATCGTGTAGCTCCTCCCTACATTATTCCCACCAAAATGCATCACTTCGCATTTATCAGGATTGAACTCCATCTGCCATTTCTTTGCCCAAATTTCCAGCCTATCTATATCCTTCTGTAGCCTCTGACAATGTTCCTCACTATCTGCAAGTCCTGCCAGTTTTGTGTCGTCCGCAAACTTACTGATCACCCCAGTTACTCCTTCTTCCAGATCATTTATATAAATCACAAACAGCAGAGGTCGCAATACAGAGCCCTGCGGAACACCACAAGTCACAGGCCTCCAGCCGGAAAAAGACCCTTCCACTACCACCCTCTGTCTTCTATGACCAAGCCAGTTCTCCACCCATCTCGCCACCTCCCCCTTTTTCCCATGAGATCCAACCTTTTTCACTAGCCTACCATGAGAGACTTTGTCAAACGCTTTACTAAAGTCCATATAGACAACATCCACGGCCCTTCCTTCGTCAACCATTCTGGTCACTTCTTCAAAAAACACCACCAGGTTAGTGAGGCATGACCTCCCTCTCACAAAACCATGCTGATTATCGTTAATGAGTTTATTCCTTTCTAAATGCGCATACATCCTATCTCTAAGAATCTTCTCCAACAAATGCGAAGTGATGCATTTTGGTAGGTTGAACCAGGGCAGGACTTACTCAGTTAATGGTAGGACGTTGGGGAGAGTTATAGAACAAAGTGATCTAGGGGTACATGTTCATAGCTCCTTTAAAGTGGAGTCACAGGTGGACATAGTGGTGAAGAAGGCATTCGGCATGCTTGGTTTCATCGGTCAGAACATTGAATTCAGGGTTTGCAATGTCTTGTTGAAGTTGTACAAGACATAGGTAAGACCACTACTGGAATACTGTGTACAGTTCTGGCCACCCTATTATCGAAAGGATATGATGAAACTAGAAAGAGTGCAGAAAATATTTACTGGGATACTACCGGGACTTGACGGATGGAGTTATAAGGAGAGGCTGGACAAACTGGGACTTTTTTCTCTGGAGCGTCGGAGGCTGAGGGGTGATCTTATAGAGGGTATAAAATAATGAGGGGCACAGATCAGCTAGGTAGTCAATATATTTTCCCAAATGAAGGGGAGTTTAAAACTAGAGGGCATAGGTTTAAGGTGAGAGAGGAGAGATACAAAAGTGTCCAGGGGGCAATTTTTTCACACAGAGGGTGGAGAGTGTCTGGAACAAGCTGCCAGAGGTCGTAGTAGAGGCGGGTACAATTTTGTCTTTTAAAAAGCATTTAGATAGTGACATGGCCACAATGGGTATGGAGGGATATGGGTCAAATGTGGGCAATTGGCATTAGCTTTGAGGTTAAAAAAGGGGCGGCATGGACAAGTTGGGCTGAAGGGCCTGTTTCCATGCTCTAAACCTCTATGACCTCTGTGACTCCGATTGAACTCACTGTGTGACGGCAATTAATTACAAATTGTTTGGAAATAACTTTGGTCATAGTTCAAAGAGTTTTTAAACTGGCTCAATGATGTATTTTCTAAATCGCAACGACCAGTCGAAGGACGGAGACAGAGTCAGAGTCGTTTCAGCACAGCAGGAACCATTCAACCCATTGGGATGTAATACAAATCTCAAATTACAGAGATCAGATCCAATTACTGAACTGTGATTTGCTGAAAGAAAACCAGGAACAACATTATGTTTGGTAGCAAAGAGTTTACAAAGAGAAAACTAGCTGACTCCACACGGAAGCAGAGAATCTGCAGGTCAAGGTAAGATTTGTCTGCTCCTGTACTTTATGTATTTCTTTATTTTAAACCATTTTCTCAGTCAGACTATGTCACACGGGCTGCTGTAGCCATTCCCTTTCCTTGTGGTTTTATACAGTGACTGAGCTGGAGCAGTGATGAAGGTGATCTGTTTAACAGTGAGGCTCCCAGAATCAGACCACTCCTGTTCCACACCATTATTTTTCATTTTCAAGAGGGATGGAATGAGGTGAATCAGAACATTCCCACATCCCAGTTCAGACCGGGCTGGGCCCTGGACCTTCCTCGATATGGGTTTTACCAGAACATTTACTGTATCTTTTGGGGAAGGTTTCATTTTTGAAATTACAGGTAATTAGTTTTAGGAGTTCTGGTGCCCTCAACATACAGAGTTTAGCTGCACAGTCTGCATCTCCCTGCTCCAACCAATACTCGGGTAATGAACGCACGCTCAAGTGTTTGGCTGAAAGTCAAAATATCAGATGAACACTGTGACATTTTGTAATGTTACAGATAGAAATTCACTGCACTTACTGATTTGGAAATGATAACCTTTCTAACCAGCCTTAAACTTTGTTTCCAGCTAAATTGGGTGCGTACTTGTCAAACTGGTTCAATTGGTTTATCTATCCTATAAATAGAATCTCTAAATATCTCATAACAGCTTTTACCAGAGGGTGAAACTCAGACACAGGTTTTATAAACAGGGTCAGCTCAGATGATCGGTATGATTTCTACTGAGATAACCAGGAATTGGCTGCAGTGAATTGACAAAGGCAGGACCTGCACAGTGACAGCAAACCCGGTGTGATTGAGGTAGAGTGGGAATGTAGTTTCTGAACTGATTGTGAAGTATCTCTTTCTTCCTCCCATTTAAATGTGTTTCCTCCCAGGGAGATTATGCACCTCAGCTCCCCACAGTGAATCCATCCTTTGCAGCTGTAGCTATTATCTAACCGTGAGCTCCCTTAGGTGAATCCATCCTTTGTGGCTATAGCTATTATCTAACTGTGAGCGCCCTGCAGTGAATCCATCCTTTGCAGCTGTAGCTATTATCTAACTGTGAGCTCCCTGCAGTGAATCCATCCTATGCGGCCGTAGCTATTATCTAACTGTGAGCTCCCTGCAGTGAATCCATCCTTTGCGGCTGTAGCTGTTATCTCACTGTGAGCTCCCTGCAGTGAATCCATCCTTTGCAGTTGTAGCTATTATCTCACTGTGAGCTCCCTGCAGTGAATCCATCCTTTGCAGCTGTAGCTGTTATCTCACTGTGAGCTCCCCGCAGTGAATCCATCCTTTGTGGCTGTAGCTATTATCTAACTGTGAGCTCAGACAGTAACTGAGAAACAGTTTATTCAACACTGGGACCCTCACAGCTCAACTTGTTTCTATTCCCCACCATCCCTCTCATTTTGAATAAGAGGTGATGCGATTAACCAGGGACAGGGAGCACAGGATCTCCACAGACAGAATGACGAGATTGTGGGAGGAGCTTCTTGGGGCACAATGTGAGATAATACACTTTGGATTTAAAAGCGACAGATTTGAATTGAGTAGGACATTAATGACAGATGGCCATGCTGAGACTGATTCTTGATACAGAAATCAGTAAATGTTGGATTCAGTTTGAATATGTTTTTACAGGCCACTATAATGAGGTTAGTTGGAGCTCACAGTGTTCCGCTTTGAATTCCTTTCCAGCCATCCACAATGGCTCCAGGTGGAGCTGAGCTGTATTGTTTGGTTAATACCTGAGATGAAAGGACTGAGCTGCTGATAGACTAGTTCAACTGGTTATATTTCTGAGACTAAATCAGCATTGGGTATAATTTAATATGCTGCCCCCATTTGTTGATTTACCTCAACTGATAATTCCTTCTCTGTAAGATCCTGTCAATTCCATTCATTAAAATGATATTAAATCCTGTTATAGGAAAGCAAGCACTGTTCATGTTCTGAAGGATTGTGTGGTTAGGAAACAAATACCCATTCAGTAACACACAACGGGTTACTTGTGGTACCATCAGGATTAAATTGTTAGATCAAACAGTGCGTTAAACTGGGAGGGGATGGTTTGGGCAGCGGTTCAGAACAGAACCCGACATCCTTCAATGGAATTAGATCAATGATTGAAGAAAGAATACGTAGAGTGAGAAAACTTTAACCTTGTTCTCACAAAAAGCCAGTGCAGATATCGGAGCCTGCTCATTGAATTTAAAACTATTTTAATATCCATGAAAATAAATAATATCAAGGTGTAGTTGATGCGCTTCTCAAACACGAGGCCAGGAGCTCGGTAAATGAAAGGCTTTTATTTACTGTAATGAAGCAGCCAGTAATTATATACACGATCCCAGACTGAAGGGGTCCCGGCCCGAGCAGGGACTTTTATACCTCTCCCAGGAGGTGGAGCCCGACTGGGATGTACCACAACACTACAGTACAAAGGTGTAACAACCCCACCCTAACCCCAACAGCAACAAGTAGCACAACCCAAAAGTAACATATGTACATCCTTGTAGTACTGGCCAGACCCTGGCTCAGTACTATCCAGTGGGAACCAACGATAGTTCACCACAGTAGTAATGATACCAAGGCCAGTTTTCCATCACCAAACACCCATTTATTTACAGTGGCAGTTGAGTGCCATTCGACTGCTGTAGAGTGTAAATAGGCCCTGAGTCTACAACTGCTGGCCTGGGTGGAGCCAACTGATTTTCAACCCCCCCCGCCCCCCCCGCCGCCCCGGCTGATCTCCATCTGTGGCTCGTCGCTGGCAGTGGCCATGCCTGTGACTGGTACTGACGCCTGTACTGACACAGGTTCCCTATTCCGGTGATGGTTCATCAGTTTCCTGATTATCTTGACCTGCACTTGGACTTTGTACAACATGGGCCCTGTCTTTTCTGTTATAATCTTGAGGACCCAATGGATGTTGACCTTCAAGTTCCTGACATGTACTGGGCCACATGTCTTAAATGCTCTTTCTGTTTGCACAGAATCCTGGTTCTTCTTCTGGGTCTTCCGTTGGGACTCCACCCTCCCTGCCAGGTTTGGGAAAATAAACCTTTGTCTTGTTTGAAGCCTCCGTCCCATTAATAATTCCACTGGGGCGATTCTAGTTGTTGTATGAGAGGTTGGCATGTTGTTGAATAGAAATCGCACCAGTTTGGTCTCTATGGACACCGCAGGTTGCTTCTTAATGCCCAGATTAAAAGTCTGCACCATTTGATAATGGGTGATAGGGGGCTGTCCTAATGTGTTTGATGCCATTGGAAAGTATGACGGTGTGAGAGTCGATGCTTGTGAAGGCAGTGCAATTGTCAGAGAGCAGGATTTCAGGTATCCTGTGCGTGCTGAAACTTTGTCGTAGGTTCTCAGTGGTAACCTGGGAAGTGGTGGAGTTCATCTGATGTATCTCCAACCATTTGGAATGTGCTTTGACCATGATCAGAAACATTGGGCCCAAAAAAAGGCCCAGCGGAGTCTAACTGGACCATACCCAGGGCCTAACAGACCACTCCCATGGATGTCGGGAGGCTTCGTGGCAGTTTTTGATTCTCCTGGTACAACTCGCAGTGTTGAACCAAGTCAATAATACCCGTGTCAAGCCCGGGCCACCATACGTAGCTCCAGTCGAGCGTTTCCATCTTTGAAATCTCGGGGGGCTGCGATATCTCGGAGGGCTGCAAAATCTCAGGGTCCTGCGAAATCGTGGGGTGCAGCGATATCTCGGCGTGCTGCTAAATCTCGGCATGCTGTGGTGTAATTCCACAAGGATCCGATATCACTCTGGGTGAGCGACAACTATGTGGAACCCACAGGATGATGCCATCCTCAACACTGAGTTTGTCTTTCCTTGTCCAGTAGTGTATCACATTGTCTCAGGGCTGCCCACTGAATCGCCCACAGAGGATTATGCTTTCAATTCTCAGGGGACTGGGTCTTTTTGTGTCCAGTCCTGGATACCGGCAAAGGCATTGTGGTTAAGGGAAACCATCGCATGTCAAAGTAAGGTCCTATTTGGAGTCAAAATGAATTAGAGGACAAAAGTTGCTGTTTAACCTCCAGCTGCATCGCCGCAACCCCGCACCCCCCCCCCCCCACACCCCACCCCCTCCCAGCCCCCAGACCACCCCCTCCCAGCCCCCAGACCACCCCCTCCCAGCCCCCAGACCACCCCCTCCCAGCCCCCAGACCACCTTTGATATGGTCGGACATTCAGGGCCCAACAGGGAAGTTCAATTAGGAATAAACCTCCTGTAATAATTTACTAACCCCAGGATGGAATTCAATTCTATGGGGTTTGCTGGCGCAGGCGCGACCTGGCCTTCGCTTCCACCAGATGGACACTCTTGCCACCCACTCAGTAGCCTGGGTGGGACAGCGCGGTTGTTTGGAAGACACATTTGTCCCTTTTCATGCATTCCAAAAGCTCCAAAACTTGCCTTTGGACCTTTTCCAGGTTCGCGAGGAGCTCATGTCCCGAAGTTCCTGTGTTGTCCATGTACGCTGCCACCTGAGATTGTGGGACTGGGTCAGCGGGGGGGGGGGGGGGGGCTGGGTAAGCGGGGGGGCGGGGCTGGGTCAGCGGGGGGAGGGCTGGGTCAGCGGGGGGGCGGGGCTGGGTCAGCAGGGGGCGGGGCTGGGTCAGCGGGGGGGAGGGCTGGGTCAGCGGGGGGGCGGGGCTGGGTCAGCAGGGGGCGGGGCTGGGTCAGCAGGGGGCGGGGCTGGGTCAGCGGGGGGGAGGGCTGGGTCAGCGGGGGGGCGGGGTTGGGTCAGCGGGGGGGAGGGCTGGGTCAGCGGGGGGGAGGGCTGGGTCAGCGGGGGGGAGGGCTGGGTCAGCGGGGGGGCGGGGTTGGGTCAGCGGGGGGGAGGGCTGGGTCAGCGGGGGGGCGGGGCTGGGTCAGCGGGGGGGAGGGCCGGGTCAGCGGGGGGGAGGGCCGGGTCAGCGGGGGGCGGGGTTGGGTCAGCGGGGGGGAGGGCTGGGTCAGCGGGGGGGCGGGGCTGGGTCAGCGGGGGGGGGGGGGGCTGGGTCAGCGGGGGGGCGGGGCTGGGTCAGCGGGGGGAGGGCTGGGTCAGCGGGGGGGCGGGGTTGGGTCAGCGGGGGGGAGGGCTGGGTCAGCGGAGGGGCGGGGCTGGGTCAGCAGGGGGCGGGACTGAGTCAGCAGGGGGCGGTGTTGGGTCAGCAGGGGGTGGGGCTAGGACTGCAGGGGGCCGGGCTGGGACTGCAGGGGGTGGGACTGAGTCAGCAGGGACGCGGTGTTGGGTCAGCGGGGGGGGGGGCTGGGACTGCAGGGGGCGGGGCCGCTTTGGCAGGGGGCAGGGCTGGGTCAGCAGGGGGCGGGGCATGGTCGGCAGGGGTCGGGGCAGGGTCGGCAGGGGGCGGGGTAGGGTCAGCAGGCGGCGGGACCGGGTCGGCGGGGGGCGAGGCTGAGTCAGGGTGTGAGGCCGGGTCGGCGGAGGGCGGGGCTGGTGTGTGGGGCTGGGTCGATGAGCAGACTCACTTTTACATTTCCACAACAGTGTAAGGAGAGGACAGAGACTGAGTTTGAATGGGTTACAACTATAGGGCTAGACAGTGACACAAATAGAGAAAATGCAACAATTTGCATTTGTATAGCACCTTTACCGTAAATATTATGTCACCAGTGGCTGTGTGTAGAAGGGCAGTACTTTCCCATAATATTCTGCAGTTTATTGACTGGGTCCACTGCCAAGATGCCCACTGCAGTCAACCTGGAAACCACATGGCAGACTGAAGGAGCATCCCTATCAGGAATCAGTGCAATGAGGATTAGCTGTGTTGCCTTGCTGGACTATATAAGCAGAGCACTGAGTCTTGCTAAAGAGGCAGGAGACTGAGTGAATGTGAGGAAGCTGCCTGGGAGAGTGAAGAATTTGCTGTGAGCGGAATGTGTTTTGTTGCTGACCTTGGACTATGTGAAAACCCTCATTTGGGTTAAACTTTGATCTGTATGAGAATCCGCTCTGGTAATCTGACTGTCCATCTTATACACTGTGTTGAGTCTTTCCCTGGGAAACTGGTTAGCTGTCCCAGTTTAAATAAGGGTATATTTGGGGGGATTTTACAACCTGGCTCGGGCGAGATCCCGATTCCGGGGTGGGCGATGCAGTAAAACTCCGGTCATTGTGTGTAAAGTTCGGATCAAAGATGAGCTCGGTGTTTATTTCCTTTCTTTTCTGTTTTGCTGAGTATCTGAATTCCTTTCAATAAATGTTCATATTTATTATTGGATTTTGATAACTGTGTGAGTTGTTGAAATGAGTGAACTCCACTCTGCCGATCACAATCCCCACCCTCTTTAGACATCAGAGTAGTAAAATGTTCCAAGTCAGTTACCAAGAGAAAGTTCAATGGAAAGCAACGGCCCCGGGACAATTAAAGGAGCAGCTGGGCAGGTGACCAATTTTGGTCATTTTGTTCATCTTTTTAAGGCAAACCTGAGAGGAGGAGGGAAAGGAAAAGTGGCCGAGGGTTTTAGGGAGTGAATTCCAGAGCTCAGAATTTGGTCTCAATTGTGGACAAATTATCCTCAACATGTCAGATTGGGGAAGTTGGAGGGCAGAGATGTCGCAGGGCTGATGTCAGTTACTGGTTTATATTCTTAGTATTTTAGTTGTTTCATATCAGCAGCCTTGCAGCTGAACAAGGGCACTTTAAGTGAGTAATTGTCCATCTTATACACTGAGGCTGAGGGGAGACTTAATAGAGGTTTATAAAATGATGAAGGGGATAGATAGAGTGAACGTTCAAAGACTATTTTCTCGGGTGGATGGAGCTATTACAAGTGGGCATAACTATAGGGTTCGTGGTGGGAGATATAGGAAGGATATCAGAGGTAGGTTCTTTACGCAGAGAGTGGTTGGGGTGTGGAATGGACTGCCTGCAGTGATAGTGGAGTCAGACACTTTAGGAACATTTAAGCTGTTATTGGATAGGCACATGGAGCGCACCAGGATGACAGGGAGTGGGATAGCTTGATCTTGGTTTCAGATAAAGCTCGGCACAACATCGTGGGCCGAAGGGCCTGTTCTGTGCTGTACTGTTCTATGTTCTTAATTGCATGACGTCATTGGGATGATGCTATCTGCCGTTTGGATAGGTAACTGGGCAGTGCAACATTACACCCTATAGTGTTAACAATTCCTGAATAAAGCTCTGAAGTGTTACCCAAACTCGAAGCTTTGGCTCTATTCTCTCTCCATAGATGCTGTCAGACCTGCTGAGATTTTCCAGCATTTTCTGTTGATATGACGTGAATAGGAATGGATGGGCCGTGGAGAGATTTGAGCATTTAAAATTGAAATGTTGTCAGGCTGTCAATCGGTGTCAGTGGTGTATAAAGGTGAAGGGAATGAGACTTAGTGCGAGTTAGGATTCAGGAAGCAGAGTTTCAGAGCAGTGAGACTGTAGAGCTCGATATCAGCAGCTTACATGTGGAACCTGCTTCCAGGTTGATGAGAAATAGAAGAGGGCCAATGATAAAGATAATGGTGCGGGAGAGACCAGTGTTACTGATTCACTGGATGGAAAGTAACAGGTAAGAATTGAACCAAGTGCCTTTGATGCATTTCTACTCAGCTGGACGACAAGAGGCAGGAATTGGAGAAGGTTGGCATGTTAAGGGCTGCAGACGGGTGAATGAAGATACTTCATTGACTTTTGTCAGAGTCGGATAGGATAGTATTTGTGATTTGAAGAGGAGTGGTGGCATTGTGACAGGGTATAAACATGACTGCGTGGTGCTATTGCAAAAATGGCCATGGATTTGGGAGGTAACAACATGTTCAATGAGTTTGAAGAGGGAAGGGGAAACTGGAGATGGGACAATGGCATGTCAGGGTGAAGGGTGGATTTTTCAAGGAATCTGATGAGAACGACTGGTATTTTGTGAAACTGCTGTCAAATCTCAGAGTTTTCAAAGTTTATTTATTGTTGTCACAAATAGGCTTACGTTACATTGTAATGAAGTTACTGTGAAAGTCCGCAAGTCAGCACACATCTTTCGGACTGTGTGAGGAAACCGATGCACCCGGAGAAAACCCATGCAGACATTGGGAGAACATAAAATCCCAATAGTGTAGAAGGAGGCCATTCAGCCCATCGAGCCTGCACCCTGGCCCTATCCCATATTTCCCCTGCTAATCCCCCTGACACTATGGGGCAATTTAACATGGCCAATCAGCCTAACCCATACATCTTTTGGAGTGTGGGAGGAAAATGGAGCACCCGCAGGAAACACATGCAGACACGGGGAGAATGTGCAAACTCCACACCGTCACCCGAGGCCAGAATTGAACCCGGGTCCCTGGCGCTGTGAGCACTGTGCCACCGTGCTGCCAAGGCAGCTGTAAATTGTACCGGTTTACAGGTTCTCAAGAAATCTATCCTGCACATCTTTGGAGTGCAGACCGTGCAGTGACCCAAGCCGGGAATTGAACCCGGATCCCTGGTGCTGTGAGGCAGCAGTGCTAACCACTGCGCCGCTACCACTGCTACTAATATCGCGGTAACACGTAAGATTGTAATATTCTGAAATATATCTTACACACCAGTAAAGATCTCAGCCCTCTGCTTCTGATTTCGTATTAACATCTGACCCTGACATTGGTATTATCCTCATTACAGAGTCTCAGAATCAGGGAACGTCTGTCAATATCATGGCTGAAGCTTCAAACAGGGGAGAATATCCAACATCTTCAACAAGAATTGGCATGGACACAGGTAGGATCACAAAGCAATACAAATATAATTCCAATCCTGTCTGCAGCTCACACAGGAAGAGGGAACGGGACAGGGACTGAGTAGAAAGTTGGAGTGAGTGACCATCTGGAGCAGGTTTAACCAAGGTTTGGCCCGGGGGCTGGGTGTGACCCGTGAAGCTCCTCTACATGGTTCCAGAGACCATTTTCAAATTGTTGTCAAGCAGCTGAGTTCCAATTAAAATTCAGAGGTTGTTTCTCTCCCCCTTTTGCTGCTGATCGGCCGACTAGTGAGAGTATCAGCAGCTAATGAAGGAGAGAAGCAATCTATGATTGGTGCAGCAGTGAACAGTGTGCTGAAGGCTGGTGTTGGGCAGGCGCGGCGGGGCCGGGTGGATAAACTCACTGGTCTATTCGTGTTTAGAAATCCACATTCCCATCTATCCTCAATAACATTTGGCTCACTTGCAGAACAACAATGTATCCACCTCCAATTTAAAATATCTAATGACCCGCCACCTCCAACCTCTTCTGAGGCAGAGAGTTCCAGAGGACCACGTCAACTCTGAGAGAAGAAATCTCTTCATCTTTGACCTAAAAAGGCAGATCCTAATGATAAAACAGTGCCCCCGAGTTCTGCACTTCCCCACAAGATTAAAAATCCTTTTCATGTCCTTGTTGAGAATATTGTTCAGCATCTTAAATACTTCAGTTAAGTCACTGCTCACTTTTTTGAACTCTGGTGGAAACAGTCCCAGTTGATGCAACCTTTCTTCATAACACATCCCGCTCATTCTGGGAATCACCTCTTCTGAAGGGAAAGTCAGGGAACCAAGAGGTGAAGGAATCAGTGGGAAGCGTAGCTGCTTAGGATTACAAAAAATCACGAAAAGACAGCACTCAGGAGAGGTTACGATAGTCCCCATCTCACAAAATATGACACAGTGTCTGGAAAGGCTCAGTAAACCAAGGTCCACCACACTACGAAAACAAAAAGGGACGGTCAATAGGGAATTAAAGGTGCTATATTTAAATGCCCGCAGTGTCCGGAACAAGGTAGATGAGCTTGTGGCCCAGATTGTGACTGGCAGGTATGATGTGGTAGGCATCACAGAGACGTGGTTGCAGGGGGTTCAGGACTGGCAGTTAAACATCCAGGGATTCACAACCTATCGAAAAGACAGAGAGGTGGGTAGAGGGGGCGGGGTTGCCTTGTTAATTAGAAATGAAATTAAATCAATAGCACTAAACGACATAGGGTCAGACGATGTGGAGTCTGTGTGGGTAGAGTTGAGGAACCACAAAGGCAAAAAAAACATAATGGAGGTTATGTACAGGCCTCCTGACAGTGGTCAGGACCAGGGGCACAAAATGCACCACGAAATAGAAAGGGCATGTCAGAAAGGCAAGGTCACAGTGATCATGGGGGATTTCAATATGCAGGTGGACTGGGTAAATAATGTTGCCAGTGGACCCAAAGAAAGGGAATTAATTGAATGTTTACAGGATGGCTTTTTGGAACAGCTTGTGATGGAGCCCACGGGGGAACAGGCTATTCTGGACTTAGTGTTATGTAATGAGCCAGACGTGATAAAAGATCTTAAAGTAAGGGAACACTTAGGAAGCAGTGATCATAATATGGTAGAATTCAGTCTGCAATTTGAAAGAAGGAAGGCAGAATCAGATGTGAAGGTTCTACAGTTAAATAAAGGTAATTACAGGCGCATGAGGGAGGAACTGACAAAAATCGACTGGAAGCAGAGCCTAGTGGGAAAGACAGTAGAACAGCAATGGCAGGAGTTTCTGGGAGTAATTGAGGACACAGTGCAGAGGTTCATCCCAAACAAAAGAAAGGTTATCAGAGGGGGGATTAGGCAGCCATGGCTGACAAAGGAAGTCAGGGAATGCATCAAGGCAAAAGAGAGAGCCTATAATGTGGCAAAGAGTAGTGGGAAGTCAGAAGATTGGGAAGGCTATAAAAACAAACAGAGGATAACAAAGAGAGAAATAAGGAAGGAGAGGATCAAATATGAAGGTAGGCTAGCCAGTAACATTAGGAATGATAGTAAAAGTTTATTTGAATACATTAAAAACAAACGGGAGGCAAAAGTAGACATTGGGCCGCTCCAAAATGACGCTGGTAATCTAGTGATGGGAGACAAGGAAATAGCTGAGGAACTTAATAAGTACTTTGCGTCAGTCTTCACAGTAGAAGACATGAGTAAGATCCCAACAATTCAGGAAAGTCAGGGGGCAGAGTTGAATATGGTTGCCATCACAAAGGAGAAAGTGCTAGAGAAACTAAAAGGTCTGAAAATTGATAAATCTCCGGGCCCAGATGGGCTACATCCTAGAGTTCTAAAGGAGATAGCTGAAGAAATAGTGGAGGCGTTAGTTATGATCTTTCAAAAGTCACTGGAGTCAGGGAAAGTCCCAGAGGATTGGAAAATCGCTGTTGTAACCCCACTGTTCAAGAAGGGAACAAGAAAAAAGATGGAAAATTATAGGCCAATTAGCCTAACCTCAGTTGTTGGCAAAATTCTAGAATCCATCGTTAAGGATGAGATTTCTAAATTCTTGGAAGTGCAGGGTCGGATTAGGACAAGTCAGCATGGATTTAGTAAGGGGAGGTCGTGCCTGACAAACCTGTTAGAGTTCTTTGAAGAGATAACAAATAGGTTAGACCAAGGAGAGCCAATGGATGTTATCTATCTTGACTTCCAAAAGGCCTTTGACAAGGTGCCTCACGGGAGACTGCTGAGTAAAATAAGGGCCCATGGTATTCGAGGCAAGGTACTAACATGGATTGACGATTGGCTGTCAGACAGAAGGCAGAGAGTTGGGATAAAAGGTTCTTTCTCAGAATGGCAACCGGTGACAAGTGGTGTCCCGCAGGGTTCAGTGTTGGGGCCACAGCTGTTCTCTTTATATATTAACGATCTAGATGACGGGACTGGGGGCATTCTGGCCAAGTTTGCCGATGATACAAAGATAGGTGGAGGGGCAGGTAGTATTGAGGAGGTGGGGAGGCTGCAGAAAGATTTAGACAGTTTAGGAGAGTGGTCCAAGAAGTGGCTGATGAAATTCAACGTGGGCAAGTGCGAGGTCGTACACTTTGGAAAAAAGAATAGAGGCATGGACTATTTTCTAAACGGTGACAAAATTCATAATGCTAAAGTGCAAAGGGACTTGGGAGTCCTAGTCCAGGATTCTCTAAAGGTAAACTTGCAGGTTGAGTCCGTAATTAAGAAAGCAAATGTAATGTTGTCATTTATCTCAAGAGGCTTGGAATACAAAAGCAGGGATGTACTTCTGAGGCTTTATAAAGCACTGGTTAGGCCCCATTTGGAGTACTGTGAGCAATTTTGGGCCCCACACCTCAGGAAGGACATACTGGCACTGGAGCGGGTCCAGCGGAGATTCACACGGATGATCCCAGGAATGGTAGGCCTGACATACGATGAACGTCTGAGGATCGTGGGATTATATTCATTGGAGTTTAGGAGGTTGAGGGGAGATCTGATAGAAACTTACAAGATAATGAACGGCTTAGATAGGATGGACGTAGGGAAGTTGTTTCCATTAACAGGGGAGACTAGGACGCGGGGGCACAGCCTTAGAATAAAAAGGAGTCACTTTAGAACAGAGATGAGGAGAAATTTCTTCAGCCAGAGAGTGGGGGGTCTGTGGAATTCATTGCCACAGAGGGCTGTGGAGGCCGAGACGTTGAGCGTCTTCAAGACAGAAATTGATAAATTCTTGATTTCTCGAGGAATTAAGGGCTATGGGGAGAGAGCGGGTAAATGGAGTTGAAATCAACCATGATTGAATGGTGGAGTGGACTCGATGGGCCGAATGGCCTTGCTTCCGCTCCTTTGTCTTATTGTCTTATGGTCTTATGAATCGCCTCGAATGCATTTACATCCTTTCTTTAAATAAGGAGCCCAAAAACTGCATGCAATATTCGAGATGTGGTCTTACCAATTCCCTGTATGGCTAAGGCATAATATCCTTTTGGAATTAAATTCCCTTCGTAATCAAGGAGAACATTCCATTAGCCTTCATTACTTGCTGCACCCACATATTAACTTCTTGTGACTCATGTCTGCAGCTCATGTTTTGCAACCATTCTCCTGTTTAACAATACTCTGCTTTCTTATTCGTCCTGCCAAAGCAAACAACTCCGCATTTTCCCACATAATATTCCATCTTCCAGATGTTCCCCACTCACTCAACTATACACAACCTCCTTTGGTAGAATTTTCCTGTGCTGCCTGCCACAGGAATCGGAGCAGGCGGGACATGGATCATGCAAAGGTCCATTGACCTCAGGCGGGATTTTCCGGCATTGGGGCGAGCATGGCAGGGAAAACCTTCACAACATACTTTCCGACCAATCTTTGTCTCTTCTGTAAATTTAGCCGTGATGCCTTCACTTCATTTATTGCATGATCTGAATTGTAACAAGTTGAGGCCCCAGAACAGACCCCTGCGGGACTCCACTTGCCTCATCCTACCAATCAGAAAAACACCCATTCATAAATATTCTATGTTTTCTGCCAGTCAATCTTCTGTCAATACTAATATGTTCCCCCCTAAACTGTGAGCTTTTATTTTCTGCAAAGAATTGACATGGCACCTTCGCAAATGGACTCTGGAAATCCAAGTGCAGCGTGTCTACAGGCTCTGCTTTATCTACAGAGCACATTACTCCTTCATAGAATGCCAGTAAATCAGTTAAACCACAACTTCCTTTGCACAAAACCATACTGACTTTTTCAAATTTCCTTGAGTTTTTCAAGTACCCGGCTACAATCTTCTTAATGATCCATTTGTACACCTTACCCACAACAGGCGTCAAACTAGCTGGCCTATCGTTTCCTGTTTTCTGCCTCCATCTTTTATTGAATACAGAGGTTAAATTTACTGGTCCTTCAGCCTCATGGAAACTTTCCAGAAGCTAGGGAATTGTAGGAAATTAACAGCAAAACATCTACTACCTCATTAGCCTCCTCTTTAAGATCCTGGGATGAAATCCATCAGGACCTGGAGAGTTGTCAGTCCATAGTTCCTGTAGTTTGCTCAGTACCAATCCTCCTAGTGACTGTAACTTCATCAAGTTCCGCTCTCTATTCAACCTCTTGATTTAAAGCTGTTACTGAATGGTTTTCATACCCTCCAGAGTGAAGAAAACAGCAAAATATTTGTTCACTTCATCTGCTATTTAATTATTATCTTCTATTAACTCCCAATTCTCACTTTACACAGGACCAGTACCCACTGTACCTGCTCTTTTCTTACTTAAATAATTATAAAAACTCTTGCTGACTGTTTTCACTGTCTTTAATCTGCTATCTGTTTAAGTTTAGAATAAAAGTCTCAGACCCACTGTTCTCCCTGAAACTGGCACTGGGCAGGAAACGTTCTTTTGCACTCTTGCTCTTTGCATCAGTGAACAGTGTCAATCCCCCTCACTGTATTCTCCTGGAACAAAGTGTCAATCCCCCTCACTATATTCTCCTGGGACAAAGTGTCAAACCCCTCACTGTATTCTCCTGGAACAAAGTGTCAAATCCCCTCACGGTATTCTCCTGGAACAAACTGTCAATCCCCCTCACTATTTTCTCCTCGAACAAAGTGCCAATCCCCCTCACGATATTCTCCTGGAACAAAGTGTCAATCCCCCTCACTATAATCTCCAGGAACAAAGTGTCAATCCCCCTCACTATAATCTCCAGGAACAAAGTGTCAATCCCCCTCACTATAATCTCCAGGAACAAAGTGTCAATCCCCCTCACTATAATCTCCTGGAACAAAGTGTCAATCCCCCTCCCTATATTCTCCTGGAACAAAGTGTCAATACCCCTCACTATAATCTCCGGGAACAAAGTGTCAATCCCCCTCACTATAATCTCCAGGAACAAAGTGTCAATCCCCCTCGCTATATTCTCCAGGAACAAAGTGTCAATCCCCCTCGCTATATTCTCCTGGAACAAAGTGTCAATACCCCTCACTATAATCTTCGGGAACAAAGTGTCAATCCCCCTCACTATAATCTCCAGGAACAAAGTGTCAATCCCCCTCGCTATATTCTCCAGGAACAAAGTGTCAATCCCCCTCGCTATATTCTCCTGGAACAAAGTGTCAATCCCCCTCACTATATTCTCCTGGAACAAAGTGTCAATCCCCCTCACTATAATCTCCGTGAACAAAGTGTCAATCCCCCTCGCTATATTCTCCTGGAACAAAGTGTCAATCCCCCTCGCTATATTCTCCTGGAACAAAGTGTCAATCCCCCTCGCTATATTATCCTGTAACAAAGTGTCAATCCCCCTCACTATATTCTCCTGGAACAATGTACCAATCCCCCTCACTATATTCTCCTATAACAAAGTGTCAATACCCCTCACTATAATCTCCGGGAACAAACTGTCAATCCCCCCCACTATATTCTCCTGGAACAAAGCGTCAATCCCTCTTACTATAATCTCCTGGAACAAAGTGTCAATCCCCCTCACTATATTCTCCTGGAACAAAGTACCAATCCCCCACACTATATTCTCCTGGAACAAAGTGTCAATCCCCCTCACTATATTCTCCTGGAACAAGTACCAATCCCCCGCACTATATTCTCCTGTAACAAAGTGTCAACCCCCCTCGCTATATTATCCTGTAACAAAGTGTCAATCCCCCTCACTATATTCTCCTGGAACAATGTACCAATCCCCCTCACTATATTCTCCTATAACAAAGTGTCAATCCCCCTCGCTATATTCTCCTGTAACAAAGTGTCAATCCCCCTCGCTATATTCTCCTGTAACAAAGTGTCAATCCCCCTCACTATATTCTCCTGTAACAAAGTGTCAATCCCCCTCGCTATATTCTCCTGTAACAAAGTGTCAATCCCCCTCGCTATACTATGCTGTAACAAAGTGTCAATCCCCCTCACTATAATCTCCTGGAACAAATTGTCAATCCCACTCACTATAATCTCCTGGAACAAAGTGTCAATCCCCCCCACTATATTCTCCTGTAACAAAGTGTCAATCCCCCTCGCTGTATTCTCCTGTAACAAAGTGTCAATCCCCGACACTATATTCTCCTGTAACAAAGTGTCAATCCCCCGCACGATATTCTCCTGGAACAATGTACCAATCCCCCTCACTATATTCTCCTGTAACCAAGTGTCAATCCCCCTCACTATATTCTCCTATAACAAAGTGTCAATACCCCTCACTATATTCTCCTGTAACAAAGTGTCAATCCCCCTCACTATATTCTCCTGTAACAAAGTGTCAATCCCCCTCGCTATATTCTCCTGTAACAAAGTGTCAATCCCCCTCACTATAATCTCCTGGAACAAAGTGTCAATCCCCCTCACTATAATCTCCTGGAACAAAGTGTCAATCCCCCCCACTATATTCTCCTGTAACAAAGTGTCAATCCCCCTCGCTATATTGTCCTGGAACAAAGTGTCAATCCCCCTCGCTATATTCTCCTGGAACAAAGTGTCAATCTTCCTCACTATATTCTCCTGGAACAAAGTGTCAATCCCCCTCACTATAATCTCCTGGAACAAAGTGTCAATCCCCCCCACTATATTCTCCTGGAACAAAGCGTCAATCCTCCTCTCTATATTCTCCAGGAACAAAGCGTCAATCCTCCTCACTATATTCTCCTGTAACAAAGTGTCAATACCCCTCACTGTATTCTCCTGTAACAACGTGTCAATACCCCTCACTATTTTCTCCTGGAACAAAGTGTCAATCCCCCTCACTATATTCTCCAGGAACAAAGCGTCAATCCCCCTCACTATATTCTCCTGTAACAAAGTGTCAATCTTCCTCACTATAATCACCTGTAACAAAGTGTCAATCCCCCTCACTATAATCTCCAGGAATAAAGTGTCAATCCCCCTCGCTATATTCTCCTGTAACAAAGTGTCAATCCCCCTCACTATAATCTCCTGGAACAAAGTGTCAATCCCCCTCACTGTATTCTCCTGGAACAAAGTACCAATCCCCCTCACTGTATTCTCCTGTAACAAAGTGTCAATCCCCCTCACTATATTCTCCTGTAACAAAGTGTCAATCCCCCTCGCTATATTCTCCCGTAACAAAGTGTCAATCCCCCACACTATATTCTCCTGTAACAAAGTGTCAATCCCCCTCGCTATATTCTCCTGTAACAAAGTGTCAATCCCCCTCGTTATATTCTCCTGGAACAATGTACCAATCCCCCTCACTATATTCTCCTATAACAAAGTGTCAATCCCCCTCACTATATTCTCCTGTAACCAAGTGTCAATCCCCCTCGCTATATTCTCCTGTAACAAAGGGTCAATCCCCCTCACTATATTCTCCTGTAACAAAATGTCAATCCCCCTCACTATATTCTCCTGTAACAAAGTGTCAATCCCCCCCACTATATTCTCCTGGAACAAAGTGCCAATCCCCCTCACTATAATCTCCTGGAACAAAGTGTCAATCCCCCTCACTATATTCTCCTGTAACAAAGTGTGAATCCCCCTCACTATAATCTCCTGGAACAAAGTGCCAATCCCCCTCACTATAATCTCCTGGAACAAAGTGTCAATCCCCCTCACTATATTCTCCTGAAACAAAGTGTCAATCCCCCTCACTATATTCTCCTGTAACAAAGTGTCAGTCCCCCTCGCTATATTGTCCTGGAACAAAGCGTCAATCCCCCTCGCTATATACTCCTGGAACAAAGTGTCAATCTTCCTCACTATATTCTCCTGGAACAAAGTGTCAATCCCCCTCACTATAATCTCCTGGAACAAAGTGTCAATCCCCCCCACTATATTCTCCTGGAACAAAGCGTCAATCCCCCTCACTATATTCTCCAGGAACAAAGCGTCAATCCCCCTCACTATATTCTCCTGTAACAAAGTGTCAATCTTCCTCACTATAATCTCCTGTAACAAAGTGTCAATCCCCCTCACTATAATCTCCTGGAACAAAGTGTCAATCCCCCTCGCTATATTCTCCTGTAACACAGTGTCAATCCCCCTCACTATAATCTCCTGGAACAAAGTGTCAATCCCCCTCACTATAATCTCCTGGAACAAAGTGTCAATCCCCCTCACTGTATTCTCCTGGAACAAAGTACCAATCCCCCTCACTATATTCTCCTGTAACAAAGTGTCAATCCCCCTCACTATATTCTCCTGTAAGAAAGTGTCAATCCCCCTCGCTATATTCTCCTGTAACAAAGTGTCAATCCCCCTCGCTATATTCTCCTGTAACAAAGTGTCAAATCCCCCTCGCTATATTCTCCTGGAACAATGTACCAATCCCCCTCACTATATTCTCCTATAACAAAGTGTCAATCCCCCTCACTATATTCTCCTGTAACCAAGTGTCAATCCCCCTCGCTATATTCTCCTGCAACAAAGGGTCAATCCCCCTCACTATATTCTCCTGTAACAAAGTGTCAATCCCCCTCACTATATTCTCCTGTAACAAAGTGTCAATAACCCTCACTATATTCTCCTGTAACAAAGTGTCAATCCCCCTCACTATATTCTACTGTAACAAAGTGTCAATCCCCCTCGCTATATTCTCCTGTAACAAAGTGTCAATCCCCCTCGCTATATTCTCCTGTAACAAAGTGTCAATCCCCCTCACTATAATCTCCTGGAACAAAGTGTCAATCCCCCCCACTATATTCTCCTGTAACAGAGTGTCAACCCCCCTCGCTGTATTCTCCTGTAACAAAGTGTCAATCCCCGACACTATATTCTCCTGTAACAAAGTGTCAATCCCCCTCGCTATATTCTCCTGTAACAAAGTGTCAATCCCCCTCACTATAATCTCCTGGAACAAGTGTCAATCCCCCTCACTATAATCTCCTGGAACAAAGTGTCAATCCCCCCCACTATATTCTCCTGTAACAAAGTGTCAATCCCCCTCGCTATATTCTCCTGTAACAAAGTGTCAATCCCCGACACTATATTCTCCTGTAAGAAAGTGCCAATCCCCCTCACTATAATCTCCTGGAACAAAGTGTCAATCTCCCTCACTACATTCTCCTGTAACAAAGTGTGAATACCCCTCACTATATTTTCCTGTAACAAAGTGTGAATCCCCTCACTATAATCTCCTGGAACAAAGTGCCAATCCTCCTCACTATAATCTCCTGGAACAAAGTGTCAATCCCCCTCACTATATTCTCCTGTAACAAAGTGTCAATCCCCCTCGCTATATTGTCCTGGAACAAAGTATCAATCCCCCTCGCTATATTCTCCTGGAACAAAGTGTCAATCTTCCTCACTATATTCTCCTGGAACAAAGTGTCAATCCCTCTCACTATAATCTCCTGGAACCAAGTGTCAATCCCCCCCACTATATTCTCCTGGAACAAAGCGTCAATCCTCCTCTCTATATTCTCCAGGAACAAAGCGTCAATCCTCCTCACTATATTCTCCTGTAAGAAAGTGGCAATACCCCTCACTATATTCTCCTGTAAGAAAGTGTCAATCCCCCTCACTATAATCTCCTGGAACAAAGTGTCAATCCCCCTCGCTATATTCTCCTGTAACAAAGTGTCAATCCCCCTCACTATAATCTCGTGGAACAAAGTGTCAATCCCCCTCACTATAATCTCCCGGAACAAAGTGTCAATCCCCCTCACTGTATTCTCCTGGAACAAAGTACCAATCCCCCTCACTGTATTCTCCTGTAACAAAGTGTCAATCCCCCTCACTATATTCTCCTGTAACAAAGTGTCAATCCCCCTCGCTATATTCTCCTGTAACAAAGTGTCAATCCCCCACACTATATTCTCCTGTAACAAAGTGTCAATCCCCCTCGCTATATTCTCCTGTAACAAAGTGTCAATCCCCCTCGCTATATTCTCCTGGAACAATGTACCAATCCCCCTCACTATATTCTCCTATAACAAAGTGTCAATCCCCCTCACTATATTCTCCTGTAACCAAGTGTCAATCCCCCTCGCTATATTCTCCTGTAACAAAGGGTCAATCCCCCTCACTATATTCTCCTGTAACAAAGTGTCAATCCCCCTCACTATATTCTCCTGTAACAAAGTGTCAATCCCCCTCGCTATATTCTCCGGTAACAAAGTGTCAATCCCCCTCGCTATATTCTCCTGGAACAAAGTGTCAATCCCCCTCGCTATATTCTCCTGGAACAAAGTGTCAATCCCCCTCGCTATATTCTCCAGGAACAAAATGTCAATACCCCTCGCTATATTCTCCTGGAACAAAGTGTCAATACCCCTCACTATATTCTCCAGGAACAAAATGTCAATCCCCCTCGCTATATTCTCCTGGAACAATGTGTCAATCCCCCTCGCTATATTCTCCTGGAACAAAGTGTCAATCCCCCTCGCTATATTCTCCTGGAACAAAGCGTCAATCCCCCTCACTATATTCTCCTATAACAAAGTGTCAATCCCCCTCGCTATATTCTCCTGGAACAAAATGTCAATCCCCCTCACTATATTCTCCTGGAACAAAATGTCAATACCCCTCACTATAATCTCCTGGAACAAAGTGTCAATCCCCCTCGCTATATTCTCCTGTAACAAAGTGTCAATCCCCCTCACTATAATCTCCTGGAACAAAGTGTCAATACCCCTCACTATATTCTCCTGGAACAAAGTGTTCAGCTATTTATTTCTCTGCCTGATGGTGCACATTGCCTGCAGTTCGTCTTCCAGATCAATAATCCTGATCCGGATTTCCTCCAGCTGCTTACACTTTCTGCAGACATGTTAGTCAGGAATCGCCAATCCACCTGTTCCCCAACCCTTCCAGGGATTATTTCCCTCTAGTCCCATACTATTTATGTATTTGTCCAAATGTCCCTTAAAACTCACTATCGTATCTGCTTCGATGACCTCCCCCAGCAGTGAGTTCCAGACACCCACCACCCTCTGTGTAAAAATAACTTTCCTCACACATCTCCTTTAAATCTTGCCCCTCACACCTTAAACCTCTGCCCCCTAATAATTGACTCCTCCACCCTGGGAGACAGCTTCTGACTATCCACTTTGTCCATGCCCCTCATAATCTTGTAGACTTCTATCAGGTCGCCTGTCAACCTCCGTCGTTCCAGTGAGAACAAACCAAGTTTCTCCAAACTCTCTTCGTAACTAATGCCCTCAATACCAGGCAACATCCTTTCTGTACCCTCTCCAAAGACTCCACATCCTTCTGGTAGTGTGACGACCAGAATTGAACACTATGTTCCCAGCGCGGCCTAATTAATGTTCTATAACGCCGCAACATGACTTGCCAATTTTTAAACTCAATGCCCCGGCCGATGAAGGCAAGCATGCCTTTGTCTTCTTGACTACCTTCTCCACTTGCGTTGCCACTTTCAGTGACCTGTGTACCTGTACACCCAGATCCCTCGGCCTACCAATACGCTTAAGGGTTCTGTCATTTATTGTATATTTCCTCTCTGTATTAGACCTTCCAAAAGGCATTACCTCACATATGTCCAGATTAAACTCCATCTGCCATCTCTCCACCCAAGCCTCCAACTGATCTATATCCTGCTGTATCCTCTGATGGTCCTCATTGCTATCCGCAAATCCACCAACCTTTGTGTCGTCCGCAAACTTACTAATCAATCCAGTAACATTTTCCTCCAAATCATTTATATATATTACAAACAGCAAAGGTCCCAGGACTGATCCCTGAGGAACGCCACTTGTCACAGGCCTCCATTCAAAAACACACCCTTCCACTGCTACTCTCTGTCTTCTTTGACTGAGCAAGTTCTGGATCCAGCTTGCCAGTTCACCCCTGATCCCATGCAACTTCACATTCTGCACCAGTCTGCCATGAGGGACCTTGTCCAAGGCCTTTCTGAAGTCCATGTCGACAACATCCACTGCCCTAGCCTCGTCAATCATCTTCACCACTTCCTCGAAAAACTCGATGAAGTTAGTGAGACATGACCTCCCCTTCACAAAACCATGTTGCCTCTCGCTAATACGTCCATCCTCCCCGGGTTACACACTGTCTGATCTCACTGACTCCATCCTCCCCGGGTTACACACTGTCTGATCTCACTGATGAAGTTTCAACAAAAGAATAAAATGTTTATTAAACAAGGAATGAGGAACTTTAATAAACTGCTGCACTCCAACTATACCTTTCAAGGTATATAAAAATTTACAAGGTAACATGATATTTAACGCTTTGATGTTCTCGATAAGTAAACAGTACATGTAAATCAGTGGGCAAACAGTGGGCAGATACACTACTCTCTGGCCAAGTGACAGATGTCTCTCAAGCACCATCTGTGGATTTTCTTTTATCAATCCTTCATTCTCAATGCTGACCACATTGAGGCAACTTTTTAAAAATTCATTCGTGAGACATGGGCGTCGCTGGCTGGCCAGCATTTGTTGTTCATTCCTAGTTGCCCTTACTGAGTGAGTTGCTAAGGCATCTCAGAGGACAATTGAGAGTCAACCACATTGCTGGAGTCACATGTAGGCCAGACCATGTAAGGATGGCAGACTTCCTTCCCCAAAGGACATTAGTGAAGCAGATGGGTTTTCCTGACAATCAACAATGTTTCCATGGGCATCTGTAGATTCTTAATTCCTGATTTTTTTAACTCAAATTTCGCCAGCTGCCATGGCGGGATTCGAACCTGGGTCCCCGGAACATCAACTGAGTTTCTGGTTTAATAGTCTAGCAATAATAAAACTAGGCCATTGCCTCATTTGGACCCTGTTTTCCATATGAGTGATTCCAATCTTTGCTGTTGAAGAGTACGCTTTGGAATCTTCTCCAATTGATGCTTCTATTGAATGTCTTCATCAAGAATACACTGCCAGGATTTCAGCCTCTCTTTATTGAGGCCATCTGCCCTGTATCACCAAATAGATTCAAGCTTCACTTGCCACAGACTCTCTGTGGCACGTAGCCATGTCAACAGAACACAATTGCTTCATAGGCCTCAATAAGTTGTCACCAACTTCTGATTACATGTGGCTTCTTGTAAAATGAATTTAAAATCGGTTTCTTGCAGTTGTCTGTACCTCTTGGGACATTTACTGCTCCTTTCGTTAACAACACTGAACATGACCTTGTTCACATTCCCAATGTTCGGTGGCAGTGTAGTTAGCACTGCTGCATCACAGCGTCAGGAATCGATTCCAGACTTGGGTGTCTGTGTGGATTCTGCACAATCTCCCCTGTGTGCATGAGTTTCCTCCGGATACTCCGGTTCCTCACACACTGCAAAGATTTGCATGTTTGGTACACTGGCCATGCTAAATTTTTCCCTAAGGATATGCAGGGGTGTGGGCGTAGTGGAATGCTCTGTCGGACGGAGGGTGCGGGGGTGGGGGGGGGCGGGGTTGGGGTGCTGCAGACTCAATGGACTGAATGACCTCCTGCACTGTAGGAATTCTATGATTCTTTCTTACTTTGAGAATACAATCTTCCTGGAACTTTCTTTGGTTCTATCCCCTGGTTTCCAAAGAACATTTTTTCTTCATCTTGGGACCAGCCACCCTGCAATTCCTGTTCATGTTTTCCGTGTCCTCGCAGTTTACTTGAAAGCTGCGAACCCGTGAAACATAAATATTAATGTCAAATCTATGCCCATGAGTCGGCAGCACAATCACACTCAGACCTCTCTCTATCCCCAGCCACATTTTGTTCATTTTATTTCAGCCCGAACAGTTCATCCCGCCCGAGACCCAGGTTATAGCCAAAACATAAATGCTGCCTGGCCAATCAGCTTGCCCAGTAAATGTCAAGGCTGATGAGCCATGTAAAATTGCATCAAGTTGGCCCCTTAATGGGTTAAATTGACAGCTTGATTTGTGGCGAGAGTCAGAGGTGTGCCTGCCACTGAAATATTGCATGAGCAATAATGTTGAAATGCGCACCCAATGTATTCTCCCATGATTTCACACACGTTTGAGTCAGGCACGTACCCACCTGCTCAACGTAAGATTCTGGCCAATGTCCATGGGTTAGTGAAGTGAGGATGTGGAGATGCCGGCGTTGGACTGGGGTAAACACAGTAAGAAGTTTAACATCCTGTTTGTGAACAGAATTCCCACTCATCTGAAGAAAGAGCTTAAGGCTCCGAAAGCTTGTGGCTTTTGCTACCAAATAAACCTGTTGGACTTTAACCTGGTGTTGTTAAACTTCTTATTCAACTGAGGTCAGGGGGAAGGGAGGGGACGGCCGCCATGGCCTGAATCTACCATCAACAACTCATTTACCGATAAGGTGATTAGAACACAGTGAAGGATATCAGCTTATGTGACTGGACAATGAGAAATATCCAGATTTGAGACGATAAGCAGCATTAACCATCCAATTGGAATAGAAACTAATGAGTACTAATTTACCACATGACTGTGGCCCTGTAGCACAAAATAAACGATGATATATATCACTATTTGGAAGCTCTGTCACTCAACTGGAGATGATGGTGTCCCCATACTTTCCCCACTTGTCCTGGGTAGTTGGATCTGTTAACTCGGAGGCAGCTAGTTTTCAAATGGATTGAATTAAAATACCCCTCTTGACCTTTTCGGGAAAGCAAAAAAATTCAGGAACATTGAAATTAAACAACCATAGAAACCAGTGAATCCCCAGAGTGCAGAAGGAGGCCATTCATCCCATCGAGTCTGCACCGACTCTCCGAAAGACCATCCTTCCCAGGCCCACACCACCACCCTATGCTAATAACCTTGCACGTTTATCATGGCTAATCCACCTAACCTACACATATTTGGACACCATGGGGTAATTTTATCATGTCCAATCCATGTAACCTGCACAGATTTCAGACTGTGGGAGGAAACCGGAGCACCCGGAGGAAATACACACACACAAGGAGAACATGCAAACGCCACACGGACAGTTGCTTGAGGCCCGAATTGAACCTGGGTCCCTGGCGCTATGAGGCAGCAGTGCTCAGACAAAAAATTCCCAGTGTTACATCAAAATAGAAATCTGTCTGAAGCCAATAAACTGAAGCTGGGTTGTGTGACAAATTGTACATTTTTAATGAATTGATTATACAGATTAATGGAAAGTAGCACGTGTGTTGTATCTGCCTTTCCACACATTGATTCTGGTTCTGCCATTCTCCTCTCTTCCCCTCTATGGAAGTGACCCAGCAGCGAGGACCTGCATGGAGAGTGGCAGAGAGATGTGAGAAAAAGTTTGAATGAAGTGGGGAAATGGTAAGGATGGTGCGGGAACTGCAAAGGCGAGTGGGGAAGCGGCTGTCAGGAAGCCACTTGGAAATTCTAACGAAACTCTTAGTTTTTCATATGTTTACCAATTACCGGTTCTTAATGCAGCATTGAGCTGGGACCGTGCCTGCATTGGGATTCTCCAGGTTAACTTGGAATTAAAGTGTTTGAAACAGGATCTCCCAGGGATGTCACTCACTATGATGTCACAGGCTCTGATACCACATCTGAGCATGTGCAGGACATGTTCCCCCAGGTGCTGTAGCAATGCAAATAAACACAGCTTTAATAACCTGGTTCACAGGAGGATTCGGTTGTTCGGAATGAGAGGCAATGTGGCCGTCTGGGTAGAAAATTGATAATGTGTTGGTATTTCTTTGGTTTCACAGATCCAGACTCTACACTCACTGAGTTCTTCACAAATTGCGACGATTACCTGTTGTTCCAATTCACTAAATTTTACCGGGATAGACTGGAACAGGCGATTGAAGAAGGGGTGGAAGGTTTGGCTCTCATGTTAATCGGCGAGGACCATTTCAGTGGACAAGAATATCAGGTAAGATGTAGATTGAATTCCATCTCTTCACACGTCACAGAACCTACAGAATAGAAACAAAGAAATAATGTGGAATAAATACCTCAGTCTGTCTACTACATCTTCCTACATGTTGTCGTTTGCATGATGTACTGAAAATTGAATAATCATGCCAATCGGTAGGTCTACAGCAGTCCCATGTTTGGAATGAGACAAACCCCAGTGTTTTAGAACTTTTGGAGCCATAAAAAGGCCAGAATTATTTTGTAAGTGGCAAGATCCCACTGACAGGAACCTTGCTTCAGCAGGTGGTGGGGATCCAGGAAGCTGCTGTCCTTATTAAAAGTGGCAGCTTCTACCCAAACCTGTCAGCCCAGTCAGAGAGCCGGTACCTCAGCAGCAACGCCATAAGCTGCATCTGGAGGGTTAGTGCAGATCAATGGCCATGAGCCCTGAAATTCAGACAAGTTAGGTCTGGGGGCCAGAGAGAGACCAGACCCCAGAAAGACCGGGTTTCTTTGAGGGCAGGCAGCACCGATGCCTTGGCATATCTATTGCCCCAGAGGATAGGCCCATCTGTGCACCAAATAGTGTCCAAAAAGAGGCCTTCCCCGAGAATCGATTTTGAGACCACCATCTGGAATGCCATCAAATGTCTTCCTCTGCCATTTTGCCACCATTCCAAGGTTGATCCTGCGTTTACTTTCCCCTCCAGCAATCACTTATTCTAACCCGAACCTTATGCTTACTATCTGTTAGTTAATATCCCATCCAGTTGGACCAGTCCTGCTTCTTGCTCTCCTTTGCTATTAATTAATTATCCAATATATCAACAAAATAAAATTAACTTCTACATCACAACAACATATTTTAACCACTTTACACGAAAAAAAATATCCAGTCTGACCCATAAAACTGTAAATGTGTGACCTCTGACTGAATGTTGGAAACAATGCGTGAACATGTACTTCAGCGTAAGGCCACAATCGATTTGCCATTAATCTTCACAACTCTAGTCTAATTCTCAAATCTCTGTTATAACATCAATCCATTCATCTTCAGTAACATCTGGATATATTCTCAGGACAGTTTTCTAATTGCTTTTATTTTCCTATAATGGAGGGACCGAAATAATCCGTAACTGAGTGAAACTCTGACCATGTGCTCTGGGTTTGGATGGCACTGCTCCCCAGGGAAACATCAACATCTTGAGCACATCTACTGTGTAGCTTTTTTCTTTAAACTGCTGAAGAACACCCTAAAGCCAGAGGGCATTGTGTGATAAAGTTACTGGAATATTATGGATCACATCTATAAGGACTGTTGTCACCAACAGTCTGAGTTTATTTAAGCAAAGCTCTTTAGGAGATGTTTAACAATTCTATTAAGTGTATTCTTTCCCTTATTTGAATCATTTTTTAACCTTAATGCAGCAACATCCCAATTGGCCTGAGCTTTTTCAGAAAACCTTCGCAGAATAGAAAAATTAAAGAAAACATTTTGACAGCTGTTTAAAACTTCCCTTTGCGGTTTGTGCAGCCTTCCATGTGCACTACCTCATTCAGACCGCCACTCACGGCTGAGACTTCAGATGTCTTACTGTCCCTTCTGCCTCTCGACTTTCCTCACCTCCTGAAGACATTTCTGTACACCCTGCTTTGTATTGGGTTCATGGTCCGATTTCTCCTCTTTTTGTATGTTGTAAACTCTGAATGTAAACTGGTGATGAATGTTAGAACTTTGTGAACATGGTTAGTGACATTTCACACTCACTGTAAACATGCAAAATAATGGTTTCAGATATTTCAGTTAATGATGTGAAAATGATTGAATTGTTATCTTTGGTCGATTCTCCTGACGGAGAAATCAACAATGTTTCGATTCATCTGTGGGAACTTCTGAGACAGCTGCAGCACGGGATTACTTGTGTGCCAAACTGAGAGCGGTATTCCATCTATTAAATTTAGTTTATTCTCATTCATTTGAAGGAATGATGGAATCAAGATATGTGAGGAATATACATCAATTTTCAGAATGACATTTCACCTAAAGAAGTCGCGGCTTCCTGTCCTCAAAACAACTGGGAAATCCCATCCCTGAGCATGTCCTTTCCTTCTCTTTCCCAGTGTTTATCTTTCTCACCTCTCATCAATATCTTCATTATTATTCTTTACAGAAAGTCAGTGAGCTCGTGGAGAAGGGAAACAGGGCGGGAAGTTCCAAACTTCTCCTCAATCTGGTTATGGAGAAAGGATCTCGGGCTCGAAGGATGATGTGGGAATCCTTTGTGAAAATGCACCAGAGCTTACGGAAATTGGGCACAATACTGAGAGAAATACAGGAACTTGGTATGGTAAAATCACACTGAATTCAGTTTCAGACCCAAACACTGCAAACTTTACTACAATATTACACAGACCTGATTTCATAAGTTAATTCTTTTCAACAGGTTCTGATCCAATTAATTATATGAAAGTTGGACAAGAATTATCAGAAATACCCAGCCACCTGAAAGGTAAGGGAGGAAATGGGGATTTCAGACAATTCATTTGACTTGTGAGAAGCTGGGTATTTGAAAATGCATCTTTGCCTCGAGGTTATCAGAATTAGAGATACAGAAATTCATAGGGTCGAGAAGAAATTGTTTGGAAATCATCAATTCTTGTCAATTCAGCATCGATGCAAGATTCAATCCTTGTGACTTCTGACATTTATTGTAATTATAGGGATATTGCTTCACTTCCTTAAATTCACAAAACCGCGTACATGCTTGGCGGGACCCTGATAGAGTTTTAAACCCTGTACTCACCTGGCAGGATCCTGATTCACTGAGAAACGCTGTACTCACCTGGCAGGATCCTGATTCACTAAGAAACCCTGTACTCACCTGGCAGGATCCTGATTCACTGAGAAACCCTGTACACACCTGGCAGGATCCTGATTCACTGAGAAACCCTGGACACACCTGGAAGGATCCTGATGCATTTAAACCCCTGCACACACCGGGCCAGAGCCTGATACACTGAAATGCTGTACACACCAGGCAGGATCGCGATACGTTGTACACACTTGGCAGGATCTGCACATGCTGTATGCACTTGGCAGGGTCCTGAAGCACTCTGCCCACCCGGCTGGGTCCTGAGGCGCTGTGCCCACCCGGCTGTGTCCTGAGGTGCTGTGCCCACCTGTCTGGGTCCTGAGGCGCCGCACCCCCTGGCGGGGTGCCGAGATGGAGGTGCATTTCCATACGGTCGCAAGTGGCATACAGTTTTCTCCCTCCGAGAGTAAACAGCACCACAGGTAAAAATAGTAAAAATCTGCTATGCTAGCATTTAGCCGCTGAGCAATCTGTGCCCCAACTCCTAACAATATCCAGAACTCTGCTGCAGAAACATCACTGAAGGATTCAAACGTTGAACGACTCGAATCTCCATTGTTGTGCAATCAGGATCACGTGGGGGTTTGTACTGTCGACAATACACGGCAGCTTGGATAGTATTCACCATTAGAGAGAAAATATTACCTGCATAGAAATCTGCATTCAGTAAATATAGAATCAAGTGAGGATATGAAAATTTTCCTGGCTTTTGTTCACTTTCAAATGAGATTTCCATTAACTTTTCAATCAATTAAATCTGTTTTCAGCAAAGTGGTCTTGAGAAGTTACTTATTAACGCCAAGAACAATAATAAACATTTTTTCTCTGTTCTGATTGAAGATGTTCAACAGAAACACAAGGAGACACTCCGGGTACAAACTGAAACACTGAGAGTGAACACTATCCTCATAAAGGAGAAGGTTAAGATTTTCCAGCTGGTTGATCGATACGCTGAGCTAACGGTTATTTCTACTGTTCGAGATCGGACACTTGTCGAACATGAACTGCTGGCAAGGGGCCGAGACCATGAAGAATGGAGAGAGAAACATCTCCGGAGAGAACTGGAAAAAATCCGAACTGATCAATTGTTCCAGAGCAGCTTTTCCCAGAGAAAATCCAAATCTGGGAATTCAGCAGCAGTGAGCGGAGTGCCAGGAATTGGAAAAACAACAATGGTACAAAAGATTGTTTATGACTGGGCCACTGGGAAAATATACCTACACTTTCAATTTGTTTTCAGTTTTAAATTCCGGGATTTGAACACTATTAACTGTAGAATAAACCTGAGGAATCTGATATTGGATCAGTATCCCTACTTTGGGAATATTCTGGGAGAGCTCTGGAAGAACCCAGAGGCATTGCTGTTTATATTCGATGGTTTGGATGAATTCAAGGACAGTATTGATTTTGCTGACAATCGGAGAAATACAGAACCTCAGTACATGTGCACAGATCCCGAATGCTGGTGTGAAGTGTCTGACATTGTGTACAGTTTAATACAGCACAAGCTGCTCCCAGGATGTTCAGTGCTAGTGACCAGCCGCCCCACTGCATTACATTTATTGGAAAAGGCTGAGATCAGTGTCTGGGCTGAAATCCTGGGATTTGTTGGTGATGAACGGAAGGAATATTTCAACAAGTTTTTTGAAGATCAGACGGTGGCAGCAGCTGTTTTCAAACACGTGGAGGAGAACGAGATCCTGTACACCATGTGTTACAACCCTTCCTACTGCTGGATCCTCGGTCTGTCACTGGGTCCCTTCTTTACACAAAGAGCCAGCAAACAGCAGCAAGTTCCCAAGACCATCACCCAACTATATTCCTACTATATTTACAACATTCTGAAAAACCATGGCCGAGAGATTGAAAACCCCCGTGATGTGTTACTGAAGCTTGGTGAGATGGCCTTCACAGGAGTCTCCGAGAAGAAGATTGTGTTTAGAAATGGAGATTTGATTGAGTACAATCTGCAACCTTCCCAGTTCCTGTCTGGGTTCCTAATGGAACTTTTGGAGAAAGATGATTCTGCCCAGAGTGTGGTTTACACATTCCCACACCTCACCATCCAAGAGTTTGTAGCTGCACTCACACAATTCCTGACTCCAGATCCCGGGGAGATCGGGAAACTCCTCAGTGAAGCCCACAGCAAAGAGGATGGGCGATTTGAGTTATTTCTTCGTTTTGTTGCTGGTCTCTCCTCCCCACAGTCAGCTCGACCCCTGGAGGAATTTCTGGGTCAATTTCTTCATCAGGCTACCTGCCGAGTGATTGACTGGGTGAAGGAGAAGGTTGAAGGGCAGATTGGAGACACACAGACTGAAACTGGGGCGAGGAAGCTCCTGAACACATTCCACTATCTGTTTGAGTCTCAGAATAAAGCACTGGCTCGGAACACAGTGGGATCTGAGGAAACACTTTCATTTAGCGGATTGCGACTGACCCCGATTGACTGTGTGGTCCTGTCTCATGTCATTGGACTCTGTGATACAATAAAACACCTCGATCTACGGCAATGCTACATTCAGTATGAAGGAATCCGGCGGCTGGGACCCGTTCTGCACAAATGTCAGGAGTTGAGGTAATTGTTTGGTTTCATAGCGGATATTTTCATTGTTGAGAAGCCATTTCCTTTGTTCCAATAAAACAGAGGCATGTTCATTCGAGGACGTCAAGAGGGAAACAATGTCCAATGGTCACAAAGTGTGGGAGAATGGCACAAAGTAATAATGCTCATTTCAGAGCAGATGCAGATATGATGGGCCGATTGGCCGCCTTCTGAACCTGTAATAAATCTATATTCTCTGATAAAACTACGTCATTTCAAGAAGGCAGATTCTCGTGGGCAAATAGGTAAAATGTTGGCAAAACCACATTTCTTGAATGAATAAAAACATTATTGGGATGAATTTTAAATAATTATTGCTGTAAAGACCTCCCTCCAAAATCTGAAAAAGGATCATTCCCTCTCCCAACAGAAACCATCTCATTATGTACAAAGCTATACAGAAATTAGTTTCACTTGCTCGGTCTGTGGTTAATTATGATCAGGATTATTTTACTGCGCTCTACCTGTGTTATGTATTACAGTCGGTGTGTGTTATATTGGGACAATGTCCCTTTATAAGTCACGTGATCACTGGTGACATCATCAGTTCGGGTTGCTTTCTGAATGCCTGCATTGCGCTGCCTCTACTGGCAGCCTCTGTGAACTCGGTCTTGCTTCTTGGATTAACTGGTTGTAACTGAAACTCAGAGCTTCTATCATTCATTGTGGGCCTCTGAGTAGAAGCAACCATTCTTTTAAACCTCCATAACTCTTACAACGTCGTAAACCTTAAATTAAAATGCAGGGACAGTTTAAATTGAAACCAAAAACCCGCAAGCAGGCAGCTTTGTTTAACATGAAGTGAAATTAAAGTTTTGGCCCTTTCTGAGCTCACAAGCACAGAAACACAAATTAAACTTAAACTCATGAATTACTGTGTAATGCCCACAAACATAAATTATTTCATAACAGTAAAGCTCAAGATGCTGTACTCTTTATTAATTGCTACCTACACTTGCTCTGTCAACGGCAATGATCGATGCACATATGTGTTCAGTCCCTCTGCTCCTGCAATCCGTTAACAATTCTACCGATTATTTTATATTGCTTCCTCATGTGCACGTTTCCTGAAAGTATCACCTCACACGTCTCTGCATTGAACTTAATCTGCCACCTATCTGTACACTCCACCATGGTCTGTTTTTCAATCCCAAGCTCTCCTCCTCACAGTTTCCGATGCCTCAGACTTTTCTGTGATCAACAAACTTTGAAATTTTTCTCTACACTGCAAATACCTAGATCATTCATATATATCAGGGAAAAGCAAGGATCCCAATACTGACCGCGAGGGTTCTCCACGACCGACATCCTCCAGCCTTAAAAATACCCATTATTCATTGCTCATCCAATTTTGTATCCACGTTGCTACTTTCCCATTTATTTTATGAGCTTATGCCACAAGTCTGTTGTGTCACTGCATCAGATGATTTTTGAATATCCATGTATACCACATCAACAGCAGAACCATCATTGACCATTTCTGTTGCTTCCTCCAATTCACAGCAATATAAAGCCAGTCGAAAACGGCAATTTTTTTTACCAACCAATGAATTTAGTTTCCACTGCGTCAGTATTAGCTTCAGCATTTCCCTTTTGAACTCAGCGTGGGCCGGCTCAGAGTAGCTGAATGATCAACTGACCCTCCGACCCTCAGCTAAGTTTAACACTACTGCTCCAGGCTGGAGCCGTAGACTTGACTAAATTGGATTGACCCAGTCTTTTCGGTTGTGGTTACTGCCTCCTGGCCCTCTCTTCATCCACTCTGACAAACTGAGATAGCTGGGAATTAAACCTGTATCAACTGCTTGGAAAGCAACTATGCTCACAATTATATCACCGTCATTGCATTTAGGGACTCCTGTGGTGTAGGTGCACCCACAGTGCTGTGAAAAAGAGAATTCCAGGACATTTGACCCAGTCACTGTGAAGGAACGGCGATATATTTCCAAGTCAGGATGATGTGTATCTTTGAAGGGAACTTCCAGGTGGAGATGTTTCCATTTATCTGCTTGTCCTTCTTGGGATAGAAATCACAAGCTTGGAAGGTGCTGTGTAACGAGCCATGGTGAGTTGTTGCACTGCATCTTGTAGATGGTACACACTGCTAGCTCTGTACCTCTGTGTTGGATGGAATGAATGTTGAAGGTGGTGGGTGGAGAACTAGTCAACAAGCAGAGTTATCCTGGATGGTGGTGACCTTCCTGAATCTTGAGCTGCACTCATGCGGACAAGTGGATGGTATTCAATCAAATTCCTGACATGTGTCTTGTGGATGGTGGAAATGTATTTGGAAGTCAGGAGGTGAGTTATTCTGTGCAGAAATCCTGGCCTTTAACCTTCTCTTCGAACCATAGAACCATAGAAAATTACAGCTCAGAAACAGGCCTTTTGGTCCTTGTTGTCTGTGCCGAACCATTTTTTGCTTGGTCCCACTGACCTGCACTTGGACCATATCCCTCCACATCCCTCTCATCCATGAACCCGTCCAAGTTTTTCTTAAATGTTAAAAATGACCGCGCATTTACCACTTTATCCGGCAGCTCATTCCACACTCCCACCACTCTCTGCGTGAAGAAGCCCCCCCGCCCCCCGTCCCCCTAATATTATCTTTAAACTTTTCTCCTTTCACCCTTAACCCATGCCCTCTGGTTCTTTTCTCCCCTGGCCTCAGCGGAAAAAGCCTGCTTGCATTCACTGTATCTATACCCATCAAAATCTTATACACCTCTATCAAATCTCACCTCAATCTTCTACGCTCCAGGGAATAAAGTCCCAACCTATTCAATCTCTCTCTGTAACTCAGCTACTCAAGTCCCGGCAACATCCTTGTGAACCTTCTCTGCACTCTTTCAACCTTATTTACAGCCTTCCTGTAACTAGGTGACCAAAACTGTACACACTACTCCAAATTCGGCCTCACCAATGCCTTATACAACCTTAACATAACACTCCAACTTTTATACTCGATACTCCGATTTATAAAGGCCAATGTACCAAAGGCACCTTTCTACGACCCTATCCACCTGTGACGTCACTTTTAGGGAATTCTGTACCTGTATTCCCAGATCCCTCTGTTCAACTGCACTCTTCAAAGTCCTACCATTTACCCGGTACATTCTACTTTGGTTTGTCCTTCCAATGTGCAATATCTCACACTTGTCTGCGTTAAATTCCATTTGCCATTTTTCAGCCCATTTTTCTAGTTAGTCCAAATCCCTCTGCAAACTTTGAAAACCTTCCTCACTGTCCACTACACCTCCAATCTTTGTATCATCAGCAAACTTGTTGATCCAATTTACCACATTATCATCCAGATCATTGATATAGATGACAAACAACAATGGACCCAACACCGATCCCTGCGGCACACCACTAGTCACAGGCCTCCACTCAGAGAAGCAATCCTCCACAACCACTCTCTGGCTTCTTCCATTGAGCCAGTGTCTTATCCACTTTACTACCTCCCCATGTATACCTAGCGACTGAACATTCCTAACTAACTTCCCATGAGGGGCCTTGTCAAAGGCCTTGCTGAAATCCAGGTAGACAACATGCACCTCCTTCCCTTTATCCACTTTCCTGGTAACCTCCTCGAAAAACTCTAATAGATTGGTCAAACATGACGTACCACACACAAAGCCATGTTGACTCTCCCTATTAAGTCCCTGTCTATCCAAATATTTGTAGATCCTATCCCTTATCACACCTTCCAATAACTTGCCCACCACCGACGTCAAACCTACTGGCCTATAATTTCCCGGATTTCTTTTGGAACCTTTTTTTAAACAACAGAACAACATGAGCCACCCTCCAATCATCCGGCACCTCCCCCGTGAATATTGACATTTTAAATATGTCTGCCAGGGCCCCTGCAAGTTCTTATAGCCACAGAATTGATATGGCTAACCTGTTTCTGATCAATGGTAACACCCAAGATGTTGATGGGTTGGGGATTCATGGGATGATAGTCCCATTGAATGGAATGGGAAATGACTGTATTTTTTCGTGGTGGAGATGGTCATCGCCTGGCACTTCTCAGCCCTTCCCTTTATATTGGTCAAGCCTTGCTAAATATGGACACGTCCTGCATCACTATCTTGCGGAGTCGAGAATGGTGCTGAACGTTGTGCAGACTTCAGCAAACATCTCCACTTCTGACCTGATGATGGAGGAAGTGTAATTGATGAAGCAGCTGAAGATGGTTGGGCCGAGGGCACTCCCCTGAGAAATTCCTGCTGTGATTTCCTGGAGATGAGATGACCCTCTGTTCACCCACTCCGACAAACTGAGATAGCTGGGAATTAAACACACATCAACTGCGTGGAAAGCAACGATGCTCACTATTATATCATCATTGCATTTAGGGACTCCTGTGGTGTAGGTGCACCCACAGTGCTGTGAGAAAGAGAGTTCCAGGATTTTGACCCAGTCACTGTGAAGGAACAGTGATATATTTCCAAGTTAGGACGGTATGTATCTTGGAAGGGAACATCCAGGTGGTGATGTTTCTGTTCATCTGTTGCCCTTGTCCTTCCAGGGATATAAATAACCAGTTTGGAAGGTGCTGTGTAACGAGCCATGGTGAGTTGTTGCACTGCATCTTGTAGATGGTCCAACAACCACAACTATCTTCCATTGTGCTGGTGTTACTCCAACCAGCAGAGAGGTTTTTCTCTCATTTCCATTGACTTCAGTTTTTCTCTGGCTCCTTTCTGCTACATGTGGTCATATTCTGCCTTGAGTTCAAGGGCAGACACTCTCATCTCACATCCTGAGTTCATCTCTGTTGTCCGTGTTTGCATCAAGGCTGTAATGAGGTAGGGGGCTGAGTGACCCTGAGTAAGCACAAACTCAGAGTCAGCGAGCAGATCATTGCTAATTCAATGCCACTTGCTAGTTTCGTTAGCCTTACATTACTGTGCTGATGATCGAGAGTAGACTGATGGGGTGGTAAATGGACAGATTGGATTTGTTCTCTCCTTTTTGCTTCCAGTCATATCTCGGCAATTCCCCACTATTTTGGGTAAACATCAGTGCTGTAGCTCTACTGGAACTGCTTGGCAAGGAACAGAGCAACTTCTGGAGCAGTAATCTTCAGTACAGTTACTGGAATATTGTCAAGACCTATGGTCTTTGCAGTATCTAATGCCTTTAGCTATTCCTTGACATCATGTGGAGTGAATCGAATTAGCTCATGATATATCTGTGACGTTGGGGACCTCTGGATGGTTCAGCCACTGAAGTTAGTTACTAATATTTGAGCCATATCGTTTGCACTGATGTGCTAGTCTCCTGCATCATGAGGATGGGATATTTGTGGAGCCTTCTCCTTCTGTTGTTTCATCATCCACTACCATTCACAGCTAAATGTGGCAGGGCTGCAGAGCTTACATCTGAGCCGAGGAAACCAGAATTTCTTGAATGAGGAAACCTGCTGCTGGAAAATCTTCAGTCAAACTGTCAGTGATATGAAACTGGATTTTCTGATAATCCTTTTCCTATGTGAGGATCTACCGGGAAGAGGGAACTCCCGGTAATTCCCGGAGATAGAACACTAGCCATACCTGCAGAAAATGTAGAGCCTGTTTACTGTGGAATGTAGCGGGAGACACTCCTCCCCTATAAACTATTCAAACAGAAATATTTCAACTTTCTAATGGGAGAATAATCTTTCCTTGTTGTATCAAATCTAGGGAATGAATCTTAAAGCAACAGTTAGCACAGTTTCACACTTTAACTCACCCTGAGATGCTATACAGTTGATACAAAGTCAATAGTTAAGAAGCACAGGGAATCCCGAGGGATCCACTCTCACAGCTTTATCATTTAACTCTCAGTAAAATGTACAATTCTCAGAAAATCCTGGATTTATGTAACAGCAGAAATGATTTGAATTTCCGGAAACTTAGCAGGGTCAGTGAGATTCAGGAGGGTAATTCTGATGATCAGGAAATGAGACCAGAATGTGGGACATGTTTAAAAATTACTTGCTTGTTCACAGGATGTGGGCATCACCTCCTCTAGGGACCATTAGCAGCAGGAAATAAATGCTGGTCGTGCCAGCGACACCCATATCCCAAGAACAATTAAACAAAATATACATTTTGAGAGGTGTAAAAGTGATTTCCCCCAGTAGGCAAACCAGTGAGAGTGAATTGTTCATCATTTTCCAATGCTGACGATTGCCTTTTCCATTCAACAGAAAGGGTTTGATATCTGATTTAATATTGTCACATCTATTAATGCCAAAGTATACCGTACATCGGGAAGGAAAGGAAAGAGTCCAGAATGTAGTGTTACAGTCACAGCTAGGGTGTAGAGAAAGATCAACGTGGGTGAGGTATAGTGTCATAACTTGAATCAGTTCACCACTGGTGCTAAGTTTCTGACACAAAAATAGATCCAGCTATTTTTTCTGCTGAACATTAATCTGAATTTAATGTGTTTCTCACTTTCTCCATTTAGTCTGGGTCACAATGCAGTGGGAGATTCAGGAGCGAAACTATTGTCTGCAGCTCTGAGGAATCCAGAATGTAAAATACAGAAACTGGAGTAAGTATCAAACTGTGTGAGATTGTGTTAATAATCAGTGGATGCCTGACACTGTAAATTATTATGTGTCAGTAATAGTGTCATTAATAACCATTCCACATCATTCCTGTCAGTATTTGTGTTCAACACCACGGATTCACTCTGATTCCTGAAATCCTTCTCTCTCTGATCTCCAGTTTGGAGAGTAACAGCCTCAGATATCCTCACCTCTGCTCTCAGTACAAACTAGTCAGTGAGGTGTCTGAACCTGAGTTACAATAAACTGCGAGATTCAGGAGTGAAAGATTTAACTAATCATTTATAATTATTCTCAAAACCATTCATGAGAATAAAAATGATGGCAAAACAATTCAATGTTTATAGAATTGCCAGATATGGCTGGTCGCATGTTCAAGTTAGTTTAATTTGTCATTCAGATTATAGATGTTTATGTTTGTCGGCTTCTCAATTTGATTAAACAGAGAAAACTGCTGTATATTGGTAAGGCAGATGACAAACTACATTGAATTCTGATCAGTTTTATGCCGAGGGATCCACTCTCAAATTTATGTCAAACGGAGCTTAAGGAGCATCTGAAAAGAGAATGCAGAGATCGAGGTGGGGAGGGTTATGAAGAGAATTCCAGTCCTTACAACCCAGCAGTTCAAGGCAGAGCTCAGGTGGCAATGGCAATAATCACAGTGCAGAATAGTCTGAATGATGTCCCTATTAATAATGGACATCGTTTTTAAGAACACAAATAATGACACAAAATATACCATTGCTATCAGTATTCGTGTTATTAAAAACATTATCCGCTCTGAGTGGACACATAATAAGCTTGGGTGCAAAGTTGGAGACTCAGGGACAGGACTGGATACTCCAGGTGACGGGATTCAGATGTTTCAGGAAGGACAGGGAGGGAGGCAAGAAAGGGGGTGGAGTGGCACTGCTGATCAGGGATAGTGTCACAGCTGTAGAGAAGGTGTATGCTGTGGAGGGATTGTCCACAGAGTCTCTGTGGTGGAAGTTCGGAGTGGGAAGTGGTCGATCACTTTGCTGGGAATTTTCTATAGGCCGCCCAATAGTAACAGGGAGGTGGAGGAGCAGATAGGGAAACAGATCCTGGAGAGATGCAATAATAGCAGAGTTGTTGTGATGGGAGACTTTAATTTCCCAAACATAGATTGGAAGATCCCTAGGGTAAGGGGATTGGATGGAAAGGAGTTCGTTAGGTGTGTTCAGGAGGGTTTCCTAACACAGCATATGGACAAGCTTAGAAAAGGAGAGGCTGTACTTGATCTGACACTGACCAATGAACCTGGACAGGTGTCAGATCTATCAGTGGGAGATCATCTTGGGGATAGCGATCATAACCCTATCTCCTTTATGCTTACATTGGAAAAAGAGATGATCAGACAAGCTAGGAAAGCGTTTATATGGAGGAAGGGGAAATTTGAAGACATAAGGCAGGAAATTAGAGGAGTAAATTGGAAGGAGGTATTCTCGGGGAAATGTACTGAAGAGAGGTGGCAGTTTTTCAAGGAATGCCTGTCTAGAGTTCTACAGGACAACGTTCCGAGCAGACAGGGAGGTGTTGGTAGGTTAAAGGAACCGTGGTGCACGAAAGCTGTGCGGGACCGAGTCGAGAAGAAAAGAAAAGCATACAAAAGGTTCAGAGAGCTTGGCGAAGATCGGGATCTAGATGAGTGTACTACTTGTAGGAAGGGACTAAAGAAGGAAATTAGGAGAGCCAGAAGGGGTCACGAGAAGGCCTTGGCAGGTAGGATTAAGGAAAACCCAAAGGCGTTCTATAAATATGTGAAGAGTAAAAGGATGAGACGTGAAGGAATAGTGCCTATAAAAGGTGAAGGGTGGGAAAGTCTGTACGGAACCAGTAGAAATGGCAGAGGTGCTTAATGAGTATTTTCCCTCAGTTTTCACAGAGGAGAAGGACATGGGTCGATGTACAGCGGGCTTGTGGTGGACTGAAATGATTGAGTATGTGGACTTTAAGAAAGAGGTTGTGCTGGAATCTTTGAATGGCATCAAGATAGATAAGTCGCCGGGTCTGGATGGGATGTACCCCAGGTTACTGTGGGAGGCGATGGAAGAGATTACAGAACCTCTGGCGATTATCTTTACGTCGTCGATGGAGATGGGAGAGGTGCCAGAGGATTGGAGGATTGCGGATGTGGTTCCTATTTTCAAGAAGGGGAAGAGGGATAGCCCAGGAAATTACCAACCGGTGAGTCTAACCTCAGTGGTTGGTAAGCTGATGGAGAAGATCCTGAGGGACAAGATTTAGAGAGCATTTGGAGTGATTTAGTATGCTCAAGAATACTCAGCATTGCTTTGTCAAAGGCAGATCGTGCCTTACGATCCTGGTGGAGTTCTTCGAAAATGTGACGAAAGACCTTGATGAAGGGAAAGCGGTAGATGTGGTTTATATGGATTTTAGCAAGGCGTTCGATAAGGTCCCCCATGCAAGCCTTCGAGAAAAAGTGAGAGGGCATGGGATCCAAGGGGCTTCTGTCCTGTGGATCCAGAACTGGCTTCCCCAAAGGAGGCAGGGAGTGGGTATAGATTGGTCTTTTTCTAAATGGAGTTCGGTCACCAGTGGTGTGCCCCAGGGATCTGTTCTGGGACCCTTGCTGTTTGTCATTTTCATAAATGACCTGGATGAAGAAGTGGAGGGATGGGTTGGTAAGTTTGCCGACAACACGAAGGTTGGTGGGGTTGTGGATAGTCTGGAGGGATGTCAGAAGTTACAGAGGGACATAGATAGGCTGCAAGACTGGGCAGAGAAGTGGCAGATGGACTTCAACCCAGATAAATGCGTAGTGGTCCATTTTGGCAGGTCAAATGGGATGAAGCAGGACAATATAAAGGGAAAGACTCTTAGTACTGTAGAGGGTCGGAAGGAACTTGGGGTCCGGGTCCATAGGACTCTAAAATCGGCCCCGCAGGTGAAGGAGGTGGTTAAGAAGGCGTATGGTGTGCTGGCCTTTATCAATCGAGGGATTGAGTTTAGGTGTCTGGGGATAATGATGCCGCTATATAAGACCCTCGTCAGACCCCACTTGGAGTACTGTGCTCAGTTCTGGTCACCTCATTACAGGAAGGATGTGGAAAAGATTGAAAGGGTGCAGAGGAGATTTACAAGGATGTTGCCTGGATTGAGTGGCATGCCTATGAGGATCGGCTGAGGGACGTCGGTCTTTTCTCCTTGGAGAGACGTAGGATGAGAGGAGACCTAATAGAGGTATATAAGATGTTGAGAGGCATAGATCGGGTGAACTCTCAGAGGCTTTTTCCCAGGGTGGAAATGGCTGCTCCGAGAGGACACAGGTTATAGGTGCTGGGGGGTAGGTACAGGGGAAATGTTGGGGGACGTTTTTCACACAGAGGGTCGTGGGTGAGTGGAATCGGCTGCCGTCAGTGGTGGTGGAGGTAAACTCAATAGGGTCTTTTAAGAGACTCCTGGATGAGTACATGGGACTTAATAGGATGGAGGGTTTTTGGTAGGCTAGGAATGGTAGGGATATGCTCGGCACAACTTGTGGGGCCGAAGAGCCTGTTTTGTGCTGTCGTTTTTCTATGTTCCTATGTTTCTCTGAAATAGAAGCGACAAAGGCTGCCTGGATATGAAGTTATCTGAGTGACAGGAAACAGGCAGGAGAGGTGAACTGTACCTTTTCATTTATAGGAAGCTGACAGTGGCTTTCCCCAGCAAACAGTACTGTGTTACTACGACTAATTTTCTTTACTTATACTATCAAATTAGAGTTGGGTTTATCTAAAAATGAGATGTGAACCTGGTGAAGCTCCAGCACACGGCCACCAGACCAGAGAGCGGACGCAGCATATGATCGACCGAGCTCAATCACACCAAAACCAATAGATCAGATCAGAGATCTGCTGTCTTGCCATATCCAGTCACAAAGTGTGTTAGACATGAAACAAATATTGGACAGGCCGGTTACATTAGGCGACACGGTGGCACAGTGGTTAGCACTGCTGACTCACAGCGCCAGGGACCAGGGTTCAATTCCGGCCTTGAGTGACTTTGTGTAGAGTTTGCACGTTCTCCCCGTGTCTGTGTGGGTTTCCTCTGGGTACTCCAATTTTCTCCCACAGTCCAAATTGGTGAACACTCGATGGGCCAAATGGTCTCCTTCTACACTGTGAGAATTCTATGATTCTATAAACATGCCACAAGAATTCCATCATTACTGACGAGGGAACCCAGCGCATCAGTGCCACCTTCAGCCAGAAGTGCTGAGTAGAATGATTAATCTCGGCCTCCTCCTGAGGTCCCCAGCATTACAGATGACAATTTGATTCACTGCATGTGAGGTAAAGAAATGACTGAAGGCACTGCGTACTGCAAACTCTGTCAGCCTGGCAGTACCTCTGCAATGGTACTGAAGAATTGAGCTCCATTACTAACCATTCCCCTAGCCAAGCTGTTCCAGGACAGCTACAACACAGGATCTACCGGACAATGTGGACAAAAACAGGGCAAATCCAATCTGATGAATTGCTGCTCCATTAGTCTGTTCTTGATCATCAGAAAAGTGTCATCCTTCCAGTGCCTCATGAACATCACTGCAGGAGTTCCTGAGGGTGATGTCCAAAGCCCAACCACCTTCAATTGCTTTATCAATGACCTTCCTTCCATTATAATGTCAGAAGTGAGGATGCTCACTAATGATTGCACAATGCTCAGTACTGTTCACAATTCCTCAGAGACTGAAGCAGTCCATGTCCATAAACAGCAAGACCTGAACAAAACAGAAAATGCTGGAAAGGCTCAGCATGTCTGACAGCTTCTGTGGAGAGAGAACAGCTAACGTTTCGAATCTGGATGACTCTTCATCAGAGCTAACGTCTTAAGGTCTGAAGAACGTTCAGGCTTAACCTGATAAATGGCAAGTAATGTTTCACTACGCAAATGCCAGGCAAGGACCATCTCCAACAGACGGGAACCGAACCATAATTCCCTTTACATTGAATGGCAGCACCATCGCTGAATCCTCGACCATCAACATCCTGAGTGGTGGGGGCGCACTGGGACCATTGAACAGACACTGAACTGTAAACACTATGGCTCCAAGGGTAGATCACAGTCTGGGAATTCGGAGATGAGGAACTCGCCTCCTGTCTCCCAAATTTCTCCCACCATCTCCAAGGCACAAGTCAGCAGTGTGATGGAATCCGCTCATCTTGCTGGATTGACTGCAGCTTCAAAAACACTGAAGAAGCTCATCCATGGAAAAGGAGCCCACTGGATCAGCTGGCCATTCACCAAACTAAGCATTGACTGTCTCTACCACTGACGCACAGTGGCAGTATTTTACCACATACAAGGTGGAATGTAGCAGCTCACCAAGGTTTCTGAGACAGCATCATCCAAACAGGCATTATCCATCGCCGAGATGGGCAAGGATATCAGAAGGATGGGACACCAACCAGCTTCAGATTCCTTTCCAAACCACACACCATTCTGACTTGGAATATATTGCTTTTCCATCACTGATGCGGGATCATAATCCCGGATGTCCCTTCCTAACGGTTTTAAGAACAGAAAAACATAAGAAATTGGAGCAGGAGTAGGCTATTTCCCCCTCGAGCCTGCCCCGCCATTCAATAAGATCATGGCTGATATGAAGTGGATCAGTTCCACTTACCCGCCTGATCCCTATAACCCCTAATTCACTTACTGATCAGGAATCCATGTATCCGTGATTTTAACATATTCAACGAGGTAGCCTCCACCACTTCAGTGGGCAGAGAATTCCAGAGATTCACCACCCTCTGAGAGAAGAAGTTCCTCCTCAACTCTGTCCTAAACTGACCCCCCTTTATTTTGAGGCTGTGCCCTCTAGTTCCAGCTTCCTTTCTAAGTGGAAAGAATCTCTCCACCTCTACCCTATCCAGCCCCTTCATCTTATAGGTCTCTATAATATCCCCCCTCAGCCTTCTAAATTCCAACGAGTACAAAGCCAATCTGCTCAGTCTCTCCTCATAATCAACACCTCTCATCTCTGGTATCAACCTGGTGAACCTTCTCTGCACTCCCTCCAAGGCCAATATATCCTTCCGCAAATAAGGGGACCAATACTGCACACAGTATTCCAGCTGCGGCCTCACAAATGCCCTGTACAGATGCAGCAAGACATCTCTGCTTTTATATTCTGTCCCCCTTGCGATATAGGCCAACATCCCATTTGCCTTCTTGATCACCTGTTGCACCTGCAGACTTGGTTTTTGCGTCACATGCACAAGGACCCCCAGGTCCCTCTGCACAGCAGCATGTTGTAATTTCTTTCCATTTAGATAATAATCCAATTTGCTCTTATTTCTTCCAAAGTGAATAACCTCGCATTTGTTAACGTTATGCTCCATCTGCCAGATCCTCACCCACTCACTCAGCCTGTGCTAATCTCTCTGCAGACCTTCTACGCCCTCCACACGATTCACTTTTCCACATCTTTTTGTCGTCTGCAAACTTTGTTACCCTACACTCAGTCCCCTCCTCCAGATCGTCTATATAAATGGTAAATAGTTGAGGCCCCAGTACCGATCCCTGCGGCACGCCACTAATTACCATCTGCCAACCAAAAAAGCACCCATTTATTCCGACTCTCTGCTTCCTGTCGGATAGCCAATCCCCAATCCATGCTAACACCCTACCTCCAACTCCGTGTGACCCAATCTTCTTCAGCAAACTTTTGTGAGGCACCTTATCAAACGCCTTTTGGAAATCCAAAAACACCGCATCCACCGGTTCCCCTCTGTCAACCGCACTAGTCACATCTTCATAAAAATCCAACAAGTTCATCAAGCACGACTTTCCCCTCATGAATCCATGCTGCGACTGCTTAATCGAACCATTCTTATCCAGATGGCCTGCTATTTCTTCTTTAATGATGGATTCCAGCATTTTCCCAACTACAGACGTTAAGCTAACCGGCCTGTAGTTACCTGCCTTTTGTCTATTTCCTTTTTTAAACAGCGGCGTAACATTAGCTGTTTTCCAATCCGCCGGCACTACCCCAGAATCCAACCAATTTTGATAAAGAACCACGAGATGTACCAGATGCTCTGCAGAATTTAAGAAGATGGCTCACCACCTCCTTCTCAAGGGCAATTGGGGATGGGCTGCACGTGTTTGCATTGCCAGTGATACCATCATCCCATGAAAGAATTAATAAAGACAAGCGTTACCCACTGTAGGGATGGGTAATTGTGCCTGTGTGGAACCCAAACTCAGTCACAGAAGAGAGAAAAAACAGCTGCGACAGGAGAATTTGTGTGACCACTGAGCAGGCCAGAGGAATTCTGAAGGAAGATCTGGTGGAACTATTCAATATACTCAGCGAAGGTCTCAAATGTCCTGGTGTTTTGCTGTGCGCTAAACAACCTGGAGTTAGAGTGGAGAAGCTTTCAACAAAGTGTGATGCAATATAATGTTGATCAGATGCTTCGTGCTGAGGAACCCCATGGACCACTGACCAGGGACATGGGATATGTGTCAGGGAGGATGGAGATTCAGTAATACAGACATGTTTTCCATGAACCTTAACTCACACAGCCATTCAGTGTAATAAATCTTCCACCATCTCCAGCCCTGTTGCTGTTTCTGTGAATGTTTTATAATTTCCCTGGAGCCGTCACTACATGAAACAAAGGTATTGGAATTGTATTGACCTGATTCAGTGCTGTATTTCCCATCTCACATTCCCAGTGAACTGTTAAAGACCCAGTAATATGGTGAAGGATTTTTTTGAGTGCTGCTCCATCTCTGAATTTACTGAAAATACATAGATAACAAACTGATCAGTAACAACAAAGTATAACCCTGTGAAACCCAAGGAAGCAACCCCACCTTGACAACCACCCCCATCCCCGGACTTTCCGCTGAGCTGCAGGCAGCAGCTTTACCTCTGTCCTCTGAGAATTTCGAAGACCGTGGCCTTTGTCCTCGGATTTCCTGAGTCCTGGAAGGATCCGGCCAACTGCGGGTCCTCTGCACAGATGCTGGAGTTGTCTCCGTAATCATAGCTTCGTAAGGTGCTTGTGTCACAGTCGGAGCAGAAGAGGACCCACTGCCCACACCAGGGGCATCCGGAGAGGAGCTCCCAAATGCTGCAGGCAGCCGCTCCTCTATCCATTCAGGGCAAACTGGACCCTCCCTGCTCAGCTGGGAAGTCCTGACAGTTATTCCAGGCACATCTTCCCATCCCTTCCATAGCCCGTGTTCCATAGAGCTCTTGGAGATGGTGAGAACATGCAGGTTCATGTGTATTTCCTGTGGGTGATAGGCTGGATGTGACTCTCCATGAAGGTCACCAATCTCTCTGTGGAGGATGCTATTTGTGCTCATACCTGAGACATGGTAACACTGCTGGCCTGGATTGACTCCTGCATCCTTTGTGTGTGGATACACACAGCCTTTGGAAACTCCACTGAATGTTTAAATACCTTACGCTGCAGCTCCAGTATCTGCTGCATTGTTAAAGACTCCAGTCACATTTCATCTTCCTGAAGCTGACAATGACCTGTCCTCTCGAGAGTGTGAGAGAACCCAGCTATTACTGCCTCCATCAGCTGCTCGGTTTTGTCTGTGCTGTCCTGTGCTGCCAGATTGTAACCCCTTTGCTAATTGTGTGAGGCAGTATCTGCTCTGGTGGAGGTTATGGGGAATAATGTGACAGAGCACCCTCTGAGGACCCCTCCTCCTCTTCTGAGGTGGACACTTGCTCCCTCTCGCAGCAACTGTTGATTTGTGAGAGAGTGAAGAATGTTAGAGGGTAATGCACATTCCAACATGTCCTGCAGACTGTCCCTAACCCAGAGCTCCATGTGTCCAATGGAGGACACACAAGCACCAGGTTTGGGACTCAGCAGCAGAGTCTCTCCTGTGCCCATCCATTCACTCACTCACTCTCTCTGGATCCACAACCCATCTCACCATCAGCGATTGCCCACCCAGCCTCCAGGTCTCCCAGCTCCAGCACTGCATCTTCCATTGGCATAAGGATGACACAATCCAGACACTGTCACTCTTGGCTCCTTCTCTGACGCTGAGTGCCCTCTTCTACAAGCACAAAAATTTCCATTGTTACTCACCCATCAAAGACACAAACAAACCTGACGCTAATTTAGACTGCCCATCATGGGACCACCAGGATGGTCACTCAGTGTCGGCAGTGCAGCAGTCATCTCTGACCGACTGGAACCCTTCACAGAGAGGCTGACATGTTCCTGAAGATTGATGCTGCTGTCTGGACATTGCCAGTGTCTGGGTGGAGATGTTCTTTCCACAATTTCTCTTTCATCCTTATTCACATATCAGCCTGTAAGTTTAACGCTCACCTTGTCAGAACATATCAGGTTATTGATCCCTTTGCCTCACTGCAGCCACGTGCTGCCTGCTCTGCCCTTGGCAGTTTCTATCCAGCCTTGCTTGGGTTGATGTGACAGGTCTCCTCCTCCAGTCCTGAGGGAACAGAACCTCCCTCCAAACCGAAATAGCCTCGAGAATTTCCAGGGAAGTGTCAGCGAATTGGGTTCAATCTGCCTTCTGCCATTTCAGCCCTTTGTTCATTAACCAGGGCTCCCTCACTGCTCCCTACAGAGCCTTTGAAAGTGCTGCTGGCTGCCTTTTAATCTGGTGCCAGCATTGCCTGAATGGGGTCTTCCCCTGCAGCGAGTGGTTAAGCTCTGGAATGCACAGTGTTTTGGGGGGAAGGTGGGGGGATGACACTTAGTGAGTTGCTCATTCGGAGAGTCAGTGCAGACACAATGGGCCGAATGGCCTCCTCCTGCTCTGTAACAATTCAGTGATTCTGCCTGTGCTGCCTGAGTGGACGGATTTCCCTATCCTGTCAGATATTAATGTGCCGCTTGTGGCAATAGTGTGGAGTTGGTTAGTTCATTTGGATTTGTGTTTCGAGTGTGATGTAGAATGATGCTAGTATTGAGGGTTTGGTCCTCGTACTGGCTGTGGGGTTCATGGAGTCCGACCTCCTCCCATTGCCCCACGTTTATTAAGTTGTGTCCCTGAAGCTACATGTAACTAATTGTCTCTCTCTATTGGAGAGAAATATTAACGTTTCGTTGAGAGCTGTGGCTACTAATACTGTTCACACTGCAACATCACCAACTTCCAGTTGAAATATCGATACATTTTCAACCAATATCTTCACAGAATTCTTACGGAGCGCAATGAGGCCATTTGGCCCATCGTGTCTGCACCAGCTCACCAAATTAGCATTAGGAATTTGTGTCATTCCCCAGCGTTTTTCTCGTATCCTGGCCCATTGTTTATATTCAAATAATCATCTAATTCCCCATTGACTGCTTCGATGCAGCCGACCTCCACCACACTTCCCGGCTGTGAATTCCAGACCCGAACCACTGGCAGTGTGAAAAAGGTTTCTCTCTCATCATCTTCAACCCCACCACACACTCCATTCCTGAGCCATTGACCATCCCATGTCCCTCCCTGTGACTCAGGGTAAGGACATGGGAATCCTGTGCTCTTCCCTTTCACCATCATCCTTTTTGACATTTAATCACTCTGGCACTTCCATTTTGTTCTTTCCTTGTCACCCGCCCATCCCCAGCTCCCTGTCACTTAAAACAATTTAATTCACTGCTATTTCCAAGTTTTAATTTTAGCTCATTGAACTGAAACTAAATCTGTTTCTCTCTTCACAGATATTGCCTGACCTGATGAGATTTTCCACATATTTTATTTATATTTCAGATTTACAGCATCAGTAGAATTTTGCCTTCTGTATCAACTGAAGTTGTGTCTCTTGAATGTCCCGCGCTGTACATTATTATTGTTCATGATCTTATTCTTAAAAACACTGGGAATTCATCCCGATTCCTGTTATTTCTCTCTCTCTGATCTCCAGTCTGAATGGTAACGCTCTCACCGATTCTGGTGCCGAGGACTTGGCCTCTGCTCTCAGTACAAATCGCTCACTGATAGATCTGAATCTGGGTACCAATAGACTGAGAGATTCATAGAACATCGAACATTACAGCGCAGTACAGGCCCTTCGGCCCTCGATATTGCGCCGACTAGTGGTACCAATCTAAAGCCCCTCTAATCTACACTATTCCAATATCATCCATATGTTTGTCCAATAACCACTTGAACGCTCTCAACGTTGACGAGTCCACCACTGCTGCAGGCAGGGCATTCCACGCCCTTACTACTCTGAGTAAAGAACCTACCTCTAACATTGTGCTATATCTCTCACCCTTCAATTTAAAGCTATGTCCCCTCGTGCTAGCCAACACCATCCGAGGAAAAAGGCTCTCACTATCCACCCTATCTAATCCTCTCATCATCTTGTATGCCTCTATTAAGTCACCTCTTAACCTTCTTCTCTCTAACGAAAACAACCTCAAGCCCCTCAGCCTTTCCTCATACGATTTTCCCACCATACCAGGCAACATCCTGGTAAATCTCCTCTGCACCCTTTCCAACACTTCCACATCTTTCCTATAATACGGCGACCAGAACTGTACGCAATACTCCAAATGCGGCTGCACCAGAGTTTTGTACATTGCAGCATGACCTCCTGGCTCCGAAACTCAATCCCTCTATCAATAAAAGCTAACACACCGTACGCCTTCTTAACAACCCTATCAACCTTGGTGCCAACTTTCAGGGATCTATGCACATGGACACCCAGATCCCTTTGTTCATCCACACTACCAAGTATCTTACCATTAGCCCAGTACTCTGTATTCCTGTTACTCCTTCCAAAGTGAATCACCTCACACTTTTCCGCAGTAAACTCCATTTGCCACCTCTCAGCCCAGCTCTGCAGCTTATCTATGTCCCTCTGTAAACTGCCACTTCCCTCCGCACTGTCTACAACTCCACCGACTTTAGTGTCATTCGCAAATTTACTAATCCATCCTTCCACGCCCTCATCCAAGTCATTAATAAAAATGACAAACAGCAGTGGCCCCAAAACAGATCCTTGCGGTACATCAGGAGTAACTGAACTCCAGGATGAATATGTCCCATCAACCACCACCCTTTGTTTTCTTACAGCTAGCCAATTCCTGATCCAAACCACTAAATTACCCTCAATCCCATGTGTCCGTATTTTCTGTAAAAGCTTACCATGGGGAACCTTATCAAACGCTTTGCTGAAATCCACATACACCACATCAACCGCTTTACCCTCATCCACCTCTTCGGTCACCTTCTCAAAGAACTCAATAAGGTTTGTGAGGCACGACATACCCTTCACAAAACCGTGCTGGCTATCCCTAATCAAATTATTCCTTTCCAGGTGATTATAAATCCGATCTCGTATAATCCTTTCCAATACTTTGCCCACAACAGAAGTAAGGCTCACCGGTCTATAATTACCAGGGTTGTCCCTACTCCCCTTCTTGAACAAGGGGACAACATTTGCTATCCTCCAGTCTTCTGGCACTGTTCCTGTAGACAATGACGACACAAAGATCAAAGCCAAAGGCTCTGCAATCTGCTCTCCAGCCTCCCAGAGAATCCTAGGATAAATCCCATCCAACCCAGGGGACTTATCTATTTTTACCCTTTCCAGCATTGCTAACACCACCTCCTTATCAATCCCATCCAGTCCAACAGCCTGCATTTCAGTACTCCCCTCAACAACACTGTCCCTCTCCAGTGTGAATACCGACGGAAAATATTCATTTAGTGCCTCTCCTATCTCTTCAGACTCCACGCACAACTTCCCAGTCCTGTCCTTGACTGGCCCTAATCTTACCCTAGTCATTCCTTTACTCCTGACATACCTATAGAAAGCTTTAGGGTTTTCCTTGATCCTACCTGCCAAATACTTCTAATGTCCCCTCCTGGCTCTTCTTAACTCTTTCTTTAGGTCCTTCCTGGCTAACTTGTAACTCTCAAGCGCCCTAACTGAACCTTCACGTCTCATCTTAACATAAGTCTCCTTCTTCCTCTTCACAAGAGATTCAACCTCTTTCGTAAACCACGGTTCCCTCACACGTCTGCTTCCCCCCTGCCTGACAGGTACATATTTATCAAGGACGCGTCGTAGCTGTTCCTTGAACAAGCTCCACATTACAATTGTGCCCATCACCTGCAGTTTCCTTCCCCAACCTATGCCATCTAAATCTCGCCTAATCGCATCATAATTTCCTTTGCCCCAGCTATCACTCTTGCCCTTTGGTATATACCTATCCTTTTCCATCGCTAAAGTAAACGTTCAGGAGTGAAACTGCTGTCTGTGGCTCTGAGGAATCCGGACTGTAAAATACAGAAACTGCAGTAAGTAGCAGACTGTGTGAGATTGTGTTTATAATAACTGAATATTCAACAATATAATTTGACCACGGCATTTGTATAAAAAACATTGCCCATGACGATTGGCATCAGTTATGAATAATGAAAAGTGCTTTTCCTCTGACTCCTGTTCCTTCTCTCTCTGATCCCTGAGCAATGGGATGTCAGTCCCACAAATCCTTATGTTGAGGGAGTGGGTGAATAATGTTACAGTGCACCCTCTGAGGTCCTCTCTTCCTCCTCAGATGCGCACAGCCCTCCCCGGACACAGCATCCATTGATTTGTGAAAAGGGGGAGAGCGAGTGGATGACAGTAAATGGAGGACAGGACATGGTGGTGGAGTCTCACTGTTAGTAACAGATGTCAGTACAGCAGCGAGAGGTGAACTTAGTTCAAATGATCAAGATGCAGAACCAGTTTGGGTCGAGATAAGAATGAACAAACTTAAAAGATCACTTGTGGGAATCAGTTATAGGCCCCGAACAATATTCAGAATCTCCGACACAGTACACAGGAAAATTAATGGGGTCTTGTAAAAACATACTGCAATAATCACAGGTGATTTTAACATTCATGTACAAAGAAGACCAAAGAGTCTTCTTTACAGTATAAAAGCTGGAGTCTGATGATGCAGCTGTATAGAACGCTGGTTAGGCCACATTTGGAGTACTGCGTCCAGTTCTGGTTGCTGCACTATCAGAAGGACGTGGAGGCATTGGAGAGAGTGCAGAGAAGGTTTACCAGGATGTTGCCTGGTATGGAGGGGCTTAGCTATGAGGAGAGATTGGGTAGACTGGGGTTGTTCTCCTTGGAAAGACGGAGAATGAGGGGAGATCTAATAGAGGTATACAAGATTTTAAAGGGTATAGATAGGGTGAACAGTGGGAAGCTTTTTCCCAGGTCGGAGGTGACGATCACGAGGGGTCACGGGCTCAAGGTGAGAGGGGCGAAGTATAACTCAGACATCAGAGGGACGTTTTTTACACAGAGGGTGGTGCGGGGCTGGAATGCGCTGCCAAGTAGGGTGGTGGAGGCAGGCACGCTGACATCGTTTAAGACTTACCTGGATAGTCACATGAGCAGCCTGGGAATGGAGGGATACAAACGATTGGTCTAGTTGGACCAAGGAGCGGCACAGGCTTGGAGGGCCGAAGGGCCTGTTTCCTGTGCTGTACTGTTCTTTGTTCATGCAGCACTGTAACAGGCCCTTCGGCCCACCAATCCTGCGGCCACTCCTCATTCTTATTCAGACCCAGTACTTATTGCTCATACGCAGTTTCTATTCCTCTGTTCGTCTCCCGTTCGTGTTTCTATCAAGAAAAACCTTGAACATTGGGAACGTTCCTGCTTCCGTCAACTTCACTGGCTGCGCATTCGAGGCACCCACCACTCTCGATGTGAAAACTTTCCCCGCACGTCTCCTCTAAACTTTCCCCCTCTTGCCTTCAAACTGTCCCGTCTTGTAGTTGATCTTTCCACCCTGGGGAAAAGACTCCAACTATCAACCATATATCTGCCTCTATTAGGTCGCCCCTCAGCCTCCGTCTTTCCAGTGAAAACAGTCCGAGTTTATTCAACTTCTCTTCATACCTTAACCAGACCAGGCAACATCCCAATAAACCTTCTTTGCACCTTCTCCAAAGCAGCCACATCCTTCTGGTTTTTTGGCCATCAGCACTGCACGCAAATTCCATATTGGGCCCAACTAAAGTTTAATACAGCTGTAACATAACTTGCCAACTTTTATACTCGATGCCCTGGCCAATGAAGCAAGCATGCTGCATGCCTTGTTGACCAAGTTATCCGCTTGTATTGCCACTTTCAGGGATCAGTGGACATGTACGCACATATCCCTCTGTATGTCGATGCTCCTATTATTTTAGTCAGACAGGAAAGGCTGGGGCTCTACCTCGTGGAGTTGTATCCAATTAAGAGGGACATACATAGGTTTATAAAAAGAAACCTTCCTCCTTCGTTTTAGGGGTCAATCGCCAGAGGCATATTTAAGGCAATGGGCAGGAATTTCGGAGGGGAATTGAAGATGGCACAGTGGGTAGCATTGCTGCCTCACAACGTTAGGGACCTTTGTTCAATTCCGGCCTCGTGTGACTGCCTGTGGAGTTTGAGAAGAAATTAGACGAGCACTTGAAATGCCACAGCATACAAGGCTATGGAGCAAGAGCTGGAAAATGGATTAGAATAGATTGGTGCTTGATGGCTGACACAGACACGATGGGCCGAAGGGCCTCTTTCTGTGCTGAAAAACTCTATAAAGGCCCAGGGGTTGGAAGTTATGGATCAGAACCTGAATTTTCACTGATTCCTGTTATTTCTCTCTCTGATCCCGATGCCAATCACATTGATCTTTGTGCCCTAGGTGTAGGGGAATAATGTGACGGTGACTCTATGAAGACCTTTCACATGCTTACAGGGGTACTGATGTTCTCCAGTGATTTGTGAGGAAGAGTAAAGAGTGAATGGAGGCAATTGTTAAGATGCAGGCCAGAAACTCCAAGGTGTTTTGTGAAGTTAGCCTGGACTCTTGGTTTTACATTTGATTTTGGCATTGATGAGCATGAGGTGTTTCACTCCAGGTATGAATCAAGTGACCCACTAGGATGCTTTTATCAAACACAGTTTATTTAATAATGCAGTTCGAATATAACAACAAGATTTCGCATAACCTTTCCCAATTGCAAGACTTAAACATGACACAGTATAACTCTTAACCGTGAGCTAACTCTGCTGTTCCAATATAAAGCAATACCCACAGACATACACCCTTCTCCAACATTACTTTGCACAAAAACAAGTATGCTCACGTGTTGCCGATTTCCAGCTTTTTACCACTTCCAGAGAGCTAACAGACAATTGTTTTCAGAGAAGGATGTCGCCTCCGAACAGTCCAACCGCAGAGAGGTAACCCCAGTTTCTGTCAGCTTCCAACACAGCAACACTTAAACAGCAAACACTCCAACTTCAGAGAGGGAAACAGCACTGCTGTTTGTCTTAACTTCAAGCAGCTTCTGAAAGCAGAATTGAAACTAGAATGTTCTGTGAAAAATAGGTGTCCCTCAGTCACATGACATAACCTGTCAATCATCCTCAATCAAGCTCTACTCTGCCATCCCAGGGGAAACACTGAAACAACAGAACACTGCATTAGTTCAGATTAAAATCAACATGATGTCAATTATACTGCTTCAGTAACAATAAAGGAAACCGGCTACAGATAGCACGGTGCCGACAACATAACCTGCAGAGAAACATGATTAAAATAGAAACTAGAAACAGGAGTCGGCCATTCGGCCCTTCGAGCCTGATCCACCATTCATTTTGTTTATGGCTGCTCATAGAATTCAATATCCTTCAATGTTCAGTATATGTCTTCATGGCATAGCTTGTAACAAAATGTACATTCCAACACGTCCTTCAGCCAGTTCCATGTGACTAGTGATGGGCAAACAAGCTCTGTGTTGCTTGCCAGAGTCTCCTGTGCCCATCCATTGGACCGAACACTCTCCGCTCCACAGCCAATATCGCAATAAGCCATTTCCCACACTATCTGCTGTTCACCCAGCTGCAATGCTGCTTTTTTTACGTGTAAGGATGACAAGATCTGGACGCTGTCACCGTTTTTAATTAATTTCCTGATGTTTCGTGCTCTCCTCTACAGGCACATAAAGTTCCATTGTTACTCTCCCATCAAAGACACAAGCCTCGGCTGGTGACAACCTGACTGACCATCATGTCTACACAGGGAATGCGTCTTGCATGTGACCATCCCATTCTCACAGTCCAAGAGTTATTTGACTAACCAGAACCCTGCAGAGAGAGGCTGTCATGTCTCTGACAGTCGATGCTGCTTTCTGGGAATTGCCTGTGCCTGTGTGGGGATGACCTTTCTACAATTTCATTTTCATTCTCATTCGACCCCATATGCCTCAGATTATATGCTATAAGACGCTTCACCACCTTGTCAGAACTTGGCAAGTTATTCATCCTTTTGCCTCGTGCAACCATATAACCCACGCCTACTCAGGTCTCCAGTAATCTCCATCCCGATATACTTGGATTGATGTGGCAGATACTGTCCAGTCCTGAGAGAACAGAAATTTGCTCCAAACTCACGTAGCCTTGGGGAAGAGTACCAAGTGTTGCCAAGTGCATCATGAATTGAGTTTAACCTTTCTCCTCCCATTCCAGCCCTGTGTTCAGTAACCAGGTCTTCCTCTCTGTCTCTCCAGAGCTGCTGCCTATCAAAGTGCTGCCCGTGCCAGCATTGCCTGAATCGGGACTTCCCCTGCAGCGAGTGCTTAAGGGCTGGAGTTCACTGTCTGAGAATGTGGTGGAGACACGTTCAGTTGAAAATTGGATTATTATCTGAAAAGGAAGGATGTACAGGTTACGGGGAGAATTTGGGGGAATGACACTTAGTAAATTGCTCATTCAGAGAGTCAGTGCAGAGAGCATGGGCCGAATGGTCTCCTTCTGCTCTGTAACAATTCTGTTATTCTACCTGAGAGAGATACCAATGGCCCTTTGTGGACACTGGCTAAATTACCTAACCCTGTTTACACTGCAACATCACCAGCTTCCAGTTAAAATCTCGATACATTTCCAACCATTATCTTCACAGAATTATTGCGGAGCACCACGAGGCGAAATGTGTCTGCACCGGCTCACCAAACTAGGATTAGGAATTTGTCTCATTCTACTGCCTTCTCCTCGTATCTTTGCACATTGTTTCAGTCGAATGAAACATCAACTGCCCTCTGTGATGCCTCGAATCAGCCTGCCTCTACCACACTTCCAGACTGTACATTCCAGACCTGTCCCACTGACATCGTGAAAAAGGTTTCCCTCACATTATGTTCAACAAAACCACTAAATCCATTCCTGAGCCACTGGCAATCCCATATCCCTCCCTCAGGGTAAGGACATGGGAATCCTGTACTTTTCTCTTTCACCATCATCCTTTTTGTCATTTAATCACTCCGGCACTTCCATTTTGTTCTTTCCTTGTCACCCGCCCATCCCCAGCTCCCGTCACTTAAAACTATTTAATTCACTGCGACTTCCAAGTTCTAAGTTTCGCTAATCGAACTGAAACTAAATCTGTTTCTCTCTTCACAGATATTGCTTGACCTGATGAGAGTCTCCAACATGTTTTATTCATATTTCAGATTTACAGCATCAATAGAATTTTGCCTTCTGTCTCAACTGAAGTTGTATTTCTTGAATGTCCCGTGCTGTAGATTATTATTGTTTATAAACTTATTCTTAAATGCACTGTGGATTTACCCTGCTTCCTGTTATTTTTCTCTCTTTGATCTCCAGTCTGTTTGGTAACGATCTCACCGATTCTTGTGCCGAGGACCTGGCCTCTGTTCTCAGTACAAACCGCTCACTGGTAGATCTGGATCTGAGTTTGAATAAACTTGGAGATTCAGGAGTGAAACTGCTGTCTGTGGCTCTGAGGAATCCGGAATGTAAAATACAGAAACTGGAGTAAGTAGCAGACTGTGTGAGATTGTGTTTATAATAAATGAATATTCAACAATATAATTTCACCACTGGTATTTGTATAAAAAACACTTCCCATTACAATTGATGTCAGTTATGAATAAGGAAAACTGCTTTTCCTCTGATTCCTGTTGCTTCTCTCTCTGATCCCTGAGCAATGGGATGACAGTCCCACAAATCCTTATGTTGAGGGAGTGGGGGAATAATGTTATGGTTCACCCTCTGAGGTTCTCTCCTCCTCCTCAGATGTGCACAGCTCTCCCCGGGCACAGCATCCATTGATTAGTGAAAGGGGGAGAGTGAGTGGATGACAGTAAATGGAGGACAGGACATGGTGGTGGAGTCTCACTGTTAGTAACAGATGTCAGTACAGTAGCGAGAGGTGAACTTAGTTCCAATGATCAAGATGCGGAATCGGTTTGGGTAGAGATAAGAATTAACAAAGTTAAAAAGTCACTTGTGGGAATCATTTATAGGCCCCGAACAATATTCAGATTCTCCGACAATGTATGCAGGAAAAATAATGGGGTCTTGAAAAAACAAACTGCAATAATCATGGGTGATTTTAATCTTATACAAAGAAGAACACAGAACCATACAACTCTGTAAGAGGCCCTTCGGCCCACCAAGCCTGCGGCAACTCTTTATCCTTATTCAGACATAGTACTTACTGCTCATTTGGGGTTTATATTCCTCTGTTCGTCTCCTGTTCATGTGTCTATAAAGATGCATATTGGACATTGGTAACGTGCCTGCTTCCACCACCTCCATTGGCAGTGCCTTCCAGGCACCACCACCCTCTGTGTGAAATTGTTTCCATAATTGTGGATACCTCCATCAGGTCACCCCTCAGCCTCCCTTTTGCAGTGAAAACAATCCGTGTTTATACAACCTCTCCTCATAACTTAACCCTCGTTGACCAGGCAACATTCTGGTAAACGTTCTTTGCACCCCCTCCAAACCATCCACATCCTTCTGGTTGTGTGGCGAACAGAACTGCAAGCAATATTCAAATGCGGTCAACTAATGTTTCATACAGCTGTAACGAAACTTGCCAACTTTTATACTTGATGCCCCGGTCGATGAAGACAGGCATGCTGCCTGCCTTCTTGACCACCTCATCCACCTGTCTTGCCACTTTCAGGGATCTGTAGAATTTTACACAGATCCCTCTATAGGTCAGTGCTCCTGTGGCTTCTTCCATTTACTGTATAAATCGCTCAGATTGTCAAAAGTTGAATAGAAGATTAGTTCACAGAATGTCTTCAAGCAATTTCTTGGAGAAGCACGTTCCAGTGCCAAACACAAAACATGCTGTTTTAGACATTGGGATGTGCAAATGTGCGGCATTTCCAACAAAAGTAGATTCCTTTCATTTGAAAAACATTAGCAGAATGTTCCAACGGTTGCGAATTCAAGGACTGTATTAGATTAAGTGAAGATGTGGCACCGAGGTTGGCACTGCTGCCGCACAGCATCAGGGACCCGGATTCATTCCAGCCTTGGGCGATTGTCTGTGGAGTTTTCACGTTCGCCCCGTGTCTGTGTGTGTTTCCTCCGGCTGCGTCTGTTTCCTCCCACAGTCCAAAAAATGTGCAGGTTAGGGGGATTGGCCATGCTAAATTGCCCGTTAGTGTCCAAGACCTGTAGGTTAGGTGGATTAGCGGCGTAAATATGTGGGGTTGCGGGAAACAGGGCAACTCCAGGTCTATTAATCAGACATTGACAGTATGGAAATCCTATAATAATCCATAATAAAGGAAGAGATAACAGAACACTTTGAAATTAATGGCAGGATTAGACAGGGCCAACATGGATTTATGAAAGGCTGGCACGGTGACACAGTGGTTAGCATTGTTGCATCACAGCCAGGGGCCCGGGTTCAATTCCAGCCTTGGGTGACTGTGTGGAGTTTCTACATTCTCCCCGTGTCTGTGTGTGTTTCCTCTGGGTGCTCCGGTTTCCTCCCACACTCCAAAGATATGCATGGTAGATGGATTGGCCATGGTAAAATTGCTCTTAGTGTCCCAAGATGTGTCGGTTAGGTGGATTAGCGCGAATAAATTTGTGAGGTTATGGGGAGCGAACCTTGGTAAGATGACGATCCTCCGACACGAGGGATTCTCTGATTGCATGATTCGCACATAAGAGGTTACTCAAGAAAATTGGAGCACATGGGATTGGGTGGAATATACCAGCATGGCTTGAGAACTGGTTAGCGGACAAAAACAAGGAGTTGCAATCAATGGGTTATTTTTTGGGTTGTCAGCCTCTAACCCGTGGAGTACGGCAGGGATCATTGTTTGGGCCTCAGCTATTCAGAATCTATATCAATGATATGGATGTGGGGATCAAATATAATATTTCCAACTGATCGAATAATAGAAAATATTGTGGAAACCTGAATTGTGAGGAGGATGCAGAGATGATTTAAGGGGATGTGGAGAGGCTCAGAGTGGACAAAAGTTTGCCAGCTGGACTACAAGATGGAAAAATGTGAGGTTATCTAATTTTGTTGCAAACACAGAAATTAAGACAACTCCGAGATATTTTGATGTCGTTGTTCATGAGGCACTGAAAGCTACGATGCGAGCAGTTAAGAAAACAAATGGTATGTAAGCCAATGTGCTAAGAGGATTTGAGTTGAGGAAAAAGATGTCTTCCTGCAATTATATGCAGCCTTGCTGAGACCAACCTGGAGTATTGTGTACTGTTTTGGTCTCCTGAACGAAGCAAAGATGTACTTGGCATGTAAAGAAGGTTCACTAAAATAGGTCCAGGGACAGATGGGTTGTCCTATGAGGAACAAAAATACTTTATTCTCAGGCCTTTAGAAGAATGACAGCTGAACTTATTCAAACCTACACTATTTTACGGGCTTCAATAGGCCAGATGCAGAAAGGATGTTTCCCCTTGCTGGAGGGTCTGAAACCTGGGACACATTCTGAGAATAAGGGGCAGTTATTTAGGATGAGATGGGGGGTATTTCATTTCCATTAGAATGCTGGTGAATCAAGGAATGCAGGGATAATGCTGGAAATGGTGTTGAAGCCGAGGATCAGCCATGGTCATATTGAATGATGGAGTGGATTTGAAGGACAGAATGGATGACTCCTGCTCCTGTTTCTTAACGTTCTTACTGCAATAGGAATGGAAGGTAAGAGGAGGAAGGTTTTGCTGCAGCTTTACACGACCTTCACTAGATCACAACTGGAGTAATGTGTATAATGTTGAGCTCTTTACTTAAAAAAGGATAGAATTGTATTAGAACCAGTTCAGAGAAAGTTCACTCGGCTGATTCCTGGGATGGAGAGGTGTATTTTATGAGGAAAATGTGAGCCGATTGGAGCAATATCTATGAAAGTTCAGAAGATTAAAAGGTGATCACATTGAGGGGATGAGACAGGGTGGTTGCTGAGAGGCTGTTTCTTCTTGTAAGAGAGACCAGGACAAGGGGACAGATTTTAAAATGTAATTGTCAGTCCCTTAAGACTGAGATGAGGAGAAATTTATTTTTTAGATGGTGGCTGGTCAGTGGAATTCTCTTCCCTGGAGACTAGTGGCGGCTGAATCATTGAATATATTCAAGGCTGGGTTCAGAATGATTTTGGATTGAGAAGTGAATCAAGGGTTACGGGGAAAAGAGTTGAGACTACAATTAGATCAGCCGTGATGGAGTATGCTCGAGGGGCTGAATGACCTTCTGCTGCTCCAAGTTATTTTGTTCTTATCCCAATACTTCCTTCAGACTGCTCTCTGTGACCAGTGATGGATACACAAGCTCTATGTTGTGTCCTCACCAGACGCTCTCCTGTGCCCATTCATTAGGCCACCCACTCAACCAATCTCACCAGCAGTAATTACCCACTTGGCCCCCAGGCCTTCCTGATCCAGCACTTCATCTTCCATTGGTGTAAGGATGGCAAGACCTGGATGTCTCCACTCTTCTTCAATCATTCCCTGATGATGTTTGCTGTCTTTCCAAACACACAATTTGTTACTCACCCATCAAACACATGCACTAGCCGAGGGTTTTCCAACGTGTGGACCAAGGGGCGAATGTGACCCTCGAAGCCCCTCAATGCGGCCCCCGGAGCGAGTTTCCAGAATCTCAGTCACACAGTTCAGTTTGTATGGAAGAATCTGCATGGAGCTGCTCCTCCAATCAAATGCCGTTTCTTTCCCATGTTTGATGCTGATAGGTTTTTGAGCCAATCTGCAGCAAATGTGGGAGTGAACAAAATTTGTTCTCATGGTGTAGACATTGCTGGCTCGACCGGCATTCATTGCCCGTCACTAATTACCCTGACATCCCCGAGGGGCCATTAGCAGTGGGCAACATATGCTGGTCTCGCCAGCGACAACCCTATCCATGAACAATTGAACAAAAACATATATTTTGAGAGGTGTACAGGTGGTTTTCACCAGTCGACAAACCAGTGATAGCGATTTTTTTCATCATTCTTACACTGCAGTAGGCGTGACAATAAGTTGCAATGAGGAAATAAGAATGGATATGGATAGGTTAGGAAAGTGGGCCAAAATGTGGCAAATGAATTTTAACGTGGATAAGTGTGAGGTCGTGCATTGTGGTTGGAAAAGTGGCAACGCAACTTATTATCTAAATGGCGAGAGACTTCAGGGTGCTCCGGTGCAGAGGAATATGGATGTCCTCGTTCATGAGTCCCAGAAAACTACCATGTAGCTACAGCAGATAATAAAGAAAGTGTATGGAATGTTGACATTTGTAGCTAAAGGAATAAAATATAAAAGTGAGAAAGTACTGTTGCAACTATACAAGGTGAGGTCGCACCTGGAGTATTTGCAAAGATTTGGTCCCCTTATTTGAGGAGAGATGTAGTGGCATTGGAGGCAGTTCAGAGGAGGTTCACTGGATTGATTCCAGAGATGAGGGGTTTGTCGTATGAAGAGAGATTGAACAGTTTAGGCTCATAGCCTCTGGAATTTTGAAGAATGGGGGAAGATCAAATTGAAATATAGAAGATGATAAAAGATATGGATAAAGTAGCTTCCGCTGGTGGGAAATTCTAGGACAAGAAGTCCTAGTCTTAGGATAAGGGGTAGCACATTTAAAACAGAGTTAAAGAGAAACTACTTCTCCCAAAGGGTTCTCAATCTGTGGAATTCACGATCCCAAAGTGCGGTGGATGCTGGGACAGTGAGTAAATTTACGAAGGATTTCGACAGATTTTTAATTGGTAATGGGTTGAAGGGTCTTGGGGAGATGGCAGGAAAATGGGGATGAGGAGCATATCAGCCATGATCGAATGGCGGAGCGGACCCGATGGGCCGAATGGCCTACTTCTGCTCCTGCATCTTATGAACTCATGAATTTATGAGCTCAAGGCTCTGCTCAGCTGCCGATGGTAATATTCACAGTACAGAATAGTTAGAATTATATCCCTATCAATAATGGGCAATGTTTTAATAACACAAATAATGATATTACAAGTACCATAGATATCAATATTCGTGTTAGGAAAGCTGTTCGCTATTAATGGACACATAACCAGCTTGGCAGCAAAATTGAAACCCAAGAAATAAAACAGACAATGGCAGCATGGATATGAAGTTATCTGTGAGACAGACAGGAGTGGCGAACTGTACTTTTTCAGTTAGAGGAAGCTTACAGTGGCTTTTCCCAGCAATCAGTACTATGTTACGATGGCCAGTTGTCTTTACATATATTAACAAATTAGACTTGGGTGTATCTAAAAATGGGATGTGAACCTGGTGAAGCTCCAGCACACGGTCACTTGCAGACCAGAGAGCGGAAGCAGCATATGATAGACCGAGCTCAATCATACCAAAACCAATGGATCAGATCAGTGATCTGCAGTCTTGCCATATCAAGTCATAAACAGTGTTAGACATGGAACAAATATTGGACATGCCACTAACATTAGGCGACGCGGTGGCACAGTGGTCAGCACTGCTGCCTCACAGCGCCAGGGACCATGGTTCAATTCGGCTTTGGGAGACTGTACGTGCGGAGTTTGCACATTCTCCCCATGCCTGTGTGGGTTTCCTCCGGGTGCTCCTGTTTCCTTCCACAGTCCAAAGATGTGCAGGTTCGGCTGATTGGCTATGCTAAGTTGTCCTTGGGTGTCTCAAGATGAGTAGGTTAGGGGGATCAGTGGGGGATATGTGGCGTTTTACAGATAGGCCCGGGTAAGATATTCTTTCAAAAAATTGGTGCAGATTCGTTGGGCCAAATGGCCTCCTTCTGCACTCTGGGAATTCTATGATTCTATATACAAGCAACAATAATCCCATCATTACTGATGAGGGAGGCCAGAGCATCAGTACAAACGACGAGGCTGAATCATTAGCAGCCACCTTCAGCAAGAAGTGATGAGGAGGAAGATTAATCTAGGCCTCCTCCTGAGGTCCCCAGCATTAGAGATGTCAATTTGATTCACTGCATGTGAGGTAAACAAATGACTGAAGACACTGCGTCCTGCAAAATCTGTCAGCCTGGTAGTACCCCAGCAAAGGTACTGAAGACTTGTGTTCCATAACTAGCCATTCCCCTCGCAAAGATGTTCCAGTACAGCTACAACACTGGATCGATCCCACAATGTGGAACAGACCAGGACAAATTCAATCTGGTGAATTACTACTCCATCAGTCTGCTCTTGATCATCAGAAAATGTGGAATCCTTCCAATGCTTATGAGCATCACTGCAGGAGTTCCTCAGGGTGCTGTCCGAAGCGAAACCACCTTCAACTGCCTTATAAATGACATTCCTTCCCTTATAAGGTCAGAAGTGAAGATGCTCACTAATGATTGCTCAATGCTCACTACTGTTCACAGTTCCTCAGATACTGATTTGTCCATGTCCATAAACAGCAAGATCTGAACAAAGCAGAAAATGCTGGAAAATACCAGCATGCCTGACAGCTTCTGTGGAGAGAGAACAGCTAACGCTTCGAGTCTGGATGACTTTTTGTCGGAGCGAGGGACTGAAGGACTGAAGAACATTCAGGCTTAACCAGATAAATAGAAAGCAATGTTTCACTACACATGTGGCAGGCAAGGATCATCTCAAACAGAAGGCAATCTAATCATGTTCTCTTTACTTTGAATGACAGCACCATCGCAGAATCCTCGACCATCCACATCTGGGTGGTGGGGGCGCACTGGGACCATTGAACAGACACTGAACTGTAAACACTATGGCTCCAAGGGTAGATCACAGCCTGGGAATTCAGAGATGAGCAACTCGCCTCCTGTCTCGCAAATGCTTGTTCTCCGTCAACAAGGCACAAGTCAGCAGTGTGATGGAATCCGCTCATCTTGCTGGAATGAGTGCAGCTTCAAAAATATTCAAGAAGCTCATCCGTGGCAGAGGAGCTCAATGGACCAGCAGGCCATTCACTGAATTAATAATTGATTCTCTCCATCACTGACACACAGTGCCAGCAATGTGTACCATATGCAAGGTGGATTGTAGCAACTCACCAAATTTCCTGAGACAGCATGTTCCAAATATGTACCAATTATCACCTAGATGGGCAAGGATATCAGAAGACTAGAACACCAACCACCTTCAGATTTCTTTCCAAGCCACGCAACATTCTGACTTGGAAAATATTGCTTTGCCATCATTACTATGGGATCATAATCCTGAATGCCCCTTCCTAACGGCATTGTACCGGATGGCTGCAGAATTTAAGAAGATGGCTCACCACCCGCTTCGCAAGGGCAATTGGGGATTTGCTGCAGGTGTTGACATTGCCCGTGACTCCATCCTCCTATGAAAGAATTAATAAAGACCAGCGCTACCCACTGAAGGGATGGGTAATTGTGCCTGTGTGTAACCCAAAGACAGTTACAGAGGAGAGATACAGCAGCTGCTACAAGGAAACTTGAGTGACCATTGAGCAGGCCAGAGGGTTTCTAAAGATAGATCTGATGGAACCCTTCAATACACCCAGCAAGGGCCTCAAATGTCCTGGTGTTGTGCTGTGCTCTATACAACCTGGAGTTAGATTGGAGAAGCTTTGAACAAAGTGTGACTTTGAACAAGTGCGATGTTGACCAGATGCTGTATGATGAGGAACCCCATGGACCACAGGCCAGGGACTATTGGATATGTGTCAGGGAGGATGGAGATTTACTATTAAAGATATGTTTGCACGAGTCTTACTCACACCGCCATTCAATATAATAAATCTTTCACCTTCTGCTCCCCGTTGCTGTTTCTGTGAATGTTCTGCCATTTCTCTGGAGCCGTCACGACATGAGACAAAGACATTGGAAATGTATTCACCTCATTCAGTGTAATATTTCTGATCTCTCATTCCCAGTGAACTGTTGAAAACACAATAATGTGGTGAAGGATTGTTTTAGTAGTTCCCCAACTCTGAATGTTTTAAAAATGCCTACGTAACAAGGTGACCGGCAAACAACAAAGTATAACCTTGTGAAACCCAAGGAAGCAACCCTGCCATGACAACTACAGCCATCCCCGCACTTTCCGCTGAGTTACAGGAAGGATCTTTACCTCTCTCCTCTGGGAATTTCGATGACCGTGGCCTTTGTCCTCGGATTCTATGAGTCCTGGAAGGATGCGACCGACTGCGGATCCTCTGCACAGATGCTGGAGTTGTCCGTGCCATCATAGCATCATGAAGTGCTTGTGTCACGGTCGGAACAGAAGAGGACCCACTGCCCACACCAGGGGCATCCTGCGAGGAGCTCCCAAATGCTGCAGGCAGCCGCTCCTCTATCCATTCAGGGCAAACTGGACCCTCCCTGCTCAGCTAGGGAGGGCCTGACAGTGACTCCAGGCACATTTTCTCCTCTCGTCCAGCCACTGCTTCACAGAGCTCATGGAGGTAGTGATAGCAAGCAGGTCTCTGTGTGTCTCCAGTGGGTGCTCTGCTGGATGTCACTGTCCATGAAGGTCACCAATCTCTCTCCGGAGGATATCGTTTGTGCTCATACCTGAGACATGGCACCGCTGCTGGCCTGGAGTGAGTCCTCCATCCTTTGTGTATGGATACACACAGCCTTTGGAAACTCCACCGGATGTTAAAATACCTTACGCTGCAGCTCCAGTATCTGTTGCGTTGTTAAAGATTCCAGTCATATTTCATCTTCCTGAAGCTGACAATGACCTGTCCTCTCGAGAGTGTGAGTGAACTCAGCTATTACTGCCTTCATCAGCTGCTCGGGTTTGTGTGTGCTGTCCTGTGCTGCCAGATTGTAACTCCTTTGCTAATCGCGTGAGACAGTATCTGCTCTGGTGGACGTTATTGGGAATAATGTGAAAGACCACCCCCTGTGAACCCCTCCTCTTCTTCTGAGGTAGACACTTGTCTCCCTCTCGCAGCAGCTGTTGATTTGTGAAAGAGTGAAAAATGTTAGAGGGTAATGCACATTCCAACATGTCCTGGAGACTGTTCCTAACCCAGAGCTCCATGTGACCAATGGAGGACACAAAAGCACCAGGTTTTGGACTCAGCAGCAGATTCTCTCCTGTGCCCATCCACTCACTCACTCACTCTCTCTCTGGGTCCACAACCCATCTCACCATCAGCGATTGCCCACCCAGCCTCCAGGTCTCCCAGTGTGGTGGAACCATTGTTGGTTCCCACCAGGTAGTGTTGAGCCAGGGTCTGGCCAGTACTATGAGTCTGTATATATGTTACTGTTGGGGTTAGGTTTGGGCTGTTCTACATGTTACTGTTGGGGTTAGGGTTGGGCTGTTCTACCTGTAATATAGTTCTTATGGTACATCCCAGTCGGGCTCCGTCTCCTGGGAGAGGTATAAAGGTCACTGCTTTGTCTGGGACCCGTGAGTCTGGGATCGTGTACTATATATGGCAGCTCTATTGTTGTAGTCAATAAAAGCCTTTATTTCCTCGAGCATCTCTAGCCTCGTGAGTTATATCGCACATCAATTTTATTGACTACAATTGAACTCTCTTCGTTGAAAAAAAAAGACACATCGAACATGGAGCAAATGCTTAAACCCGAACGGCTTACGTTGGACCCACGTGCGGCGGGCGCCTCGAACACCTTCGACCACTGGTTGAAATGCTTTCAAGATTACCTCGAAGCCTCCGCAGCGGTCAACACCGACGCCGACAGACTCTGGGTCCTCCACGCGAGAGTAAGCGACGCTATATATTTAGCGATCCGTGGGGCCACCGACTACAACGGGGCCCTCGAGCTTCTTAAGAAGCGCTACATTAAACCGCTGAACGAGATGCATGCTCGATACCTTTTAGCCACTCGACGGCGGCAGCCCGGCGAAACGACGGAACAGTACGCGTGCAAGCTCCTACAGCTAGCCAGGGGCTGTAACTGCAAAGCAGTGTCGGCAGACCAGAACATGAACGACCTCGCTCGAGATACGTTTGTGGTGGGAATCGGCTCGTCTTACATCCGCCTTCCGCTGTTAGAGCAAGGTAATCTCGATCTCACTAAGTCCATAGAGCTAGCGGATGCGCTAGAAACAGCCTCCAAAAGTCTGGCGATGTACCCCGACAACCACGTGGAGACAGCATGGCAGGGGCAGTCACAGACCCCACTTCATGCAGCGGGGCCGAAAAACTGCGTGATTGCGTTCCCACCCTCGGGCCTGATGACGGCAGCAGCTCCAGGCGGCGCGCGGTGTTACTTCTGTGGGGGAGTGAAGCACCCTCGGCAGCGATGTCCCGCTAAAGCGGTGTTGCGCTCCGCCTGCGGCAAGAAGGGGCATTATTCGAAGGTATGCCGATCCAAACTTCAATCCAGGAACAGCAGTGCGGCGTGTGACTCTCCGGAGCCGGTTTCCTCGTCGTCGGCATCGTCAAGGGTTTCTTCCACGTGCGAGGCCAGGACGTCGCCATCCCAGACGACGGAGTCGCAAGAGACGCGCGACCACCAGGGGCCGCTGGTTTTGGCGCCATCGCCCACGTGCGACCTATGGGGGCAGCCATTTTGGTCGGCACCGACCGCGAATGACCAGCAGGGGTCGTCATCATCCATCTCAGCTGCCTGCAGTGGCGCCCACGAACCAATGGTGGCGTCGATCATCCTGGACCAGGCAAAGCCTCACAGACTCGACAAGTCCATGATGGACATACAGGTAAACAAGCGCACGATTTATTGTCTGTCTGACAGCAGGAGCATGGAGAGCATCATTCACCCAGACGCCGTGAAGCGGTGTGGCCTCCGGATTCAGCCTGTCAAGCAGACAATTTCGATGGCGTCAAGGTCCTGGTCTGTCACCGTGCTAGGGAGTTGCGTGGTAAATCTGACGGTGCAGGGCACGGTTTACGAGAGCTTCAAGCTCCTGGTGTTACCGCACCTTTGCGCGCCAATACTCCTAGGACTAAATTTCATGGTCCACTTGAAGAATGTAACCCTGCAGTACGGTCGGCCTCTCCCTCCGCTTTCAGTGGGAGACTCGCAGCCTCTAAATTGCCCAACGCGCTCCATCTGTAGCCTCTCGATGCTTACAATTACCACACCCTCTTTATTCCAGAATCTCGTTCCAGTCTGCAAGCCCATCGCGACTAAGAGCAGGCGTTACAGCGCTGAGGATCGGATCTTCATTCGATCTGATGTTCAGCGGCTCCTCAAGGAAGGGATCATACACTAGCGCTAGTCCTTGGAGAGCGCAGGTCGTGGTGGTCAAGAGTGGGAACAAACCCCGGATGGTCATAGACTATAGTCAGACCATTAACAGATACACGCAACTGGATGCGTATCCCCTCCCGCCCATATCTGACATGGTCAACCAGATTGCGCAGTACCGGGTGTTCTCCACCATCGACCTAAAATATGCTTACCACCAGCTCCCCATTCGCCCAGAGGACCGACAATACACGGCTTTTGAGGCGGATGGTCGCTTGTACCATTTTCTAAGGGTTCCCTTTGGTGTTACGAATGGGGTCTCGGTCTTCCAGCGTGCTATGGACCGAATGGTGGACCATAACGGACTGTGGGCTACCTTCCCGTACCTGGATAACGTCACCATCTGCGGCCATGACCACCAGGACCACGATGCCAACCTTCTTAGATTCCTACGCACTGCATCTCGTCTGAATCTGACCTACAACAGGGAGAAGTGTGTATTTCGCACGCGCCGCCTAGCTATCCTCGGATACGTGGTGGAAAACGGGGTCCTTGGCCCTGATCCAGACCGTATGCGTCCCCTCCTCGAACTTCCCCTGCCCACTAGCGTAAAAGCACTGAGAAGATGCTTAGGCTTCTTCTCTTACTACGCACAGTGGGTTCCCAATTACGCAGACAAAGCCCGTCCGCTCATCAAGTCTACCTCTTTTCCCCTAGCACCAGAGGCTCGTTTGGCCTTTGAAAAACTAAAAGCCGACATCGCGAAAGCCACGATGCACGCTATTGATGAGTCCATCCCCTTCCAGGTGGAGAGTGATGCATCTGATTTCGCCCTGGCCGCCACACTTAACCAGGCGGGCAGGCCCGTCGCATTTTTTTTCTCGCACCCTCCTAGGCCCCGAAATTTGACATTCGGCGGTGGAAAAGGAGGCCCAGGCCATTGTGGTGGCCGTCCGGCATTGGCGCCATTACTTGGCGGGAAAACTGTTCACCCTGCTCACGGACCAGCGGTCCGTGGCGTTCATGTTCAATAACACGTTACGGGGCAAGATCAAGAACGATAAGATCTTGAGGTGGAGAATCGAACTCTCCACCTATAACTACGACATCATGTATCGTCCAGGGAAACTCAACGAGCCCTCAGATGCCCTGTCGTGTGGAACATGCGCTAGTATGCAGGAGAATCGATTGCAGGCTCTCCACAACGACCTCTGCCATCCGGGGGTCACTCGGCTCTACCACTTCATAAAAGCCCGGAATCTACCCTACTGGGTGGAGGATGTCAGGTCCATAACCAGAAGCTGCCGGGTATGCGCGGAATGCAAACCGCACTTCTACCGACCTGACAGGGCACAACTCGTTAAGGCCACTCGTCCATTCGAAAGACTGAGTGTAGATTTTAAGGGCCCCCTTCCCTCGACAGATCGGAACGTGTACTTCCTCAATGTGGTGGATGAGTACTCACGACTCCCCTTTGTCATTCCCTGTTCCGATATGACCGCTGCCACGGTTATTAAGGCATTTCGTGATCTTTTCACCCTGTTCGGTTACCCCTGTTACATCCATTGCGATAGGGGCTCGTCGTTCATGAGCGATGACTTGAGGCAATACCTGCTCTCATACGGGATTGACTCTAGTAGAACCACGAGCTACAACCCTAGGGGTAACGGACAGGTTGAACGTGAGAATGCTACAGTCTGGAAGGCTGTCTTACTGGCGTTGAAGTCTAAACGCCTTCCAGTCTCCCGTTGGCAAGAGTTACTCCCTGATGCGCTCCACTCCATACGCTCACTCCTGTGTACGGCAACCAACGCTACTCCCCATGAGAGACTGTTTTCATTCCCTCGGAAGTCTTCCTCTGGGACCTCATTACCGTCTTGGTTGACGTACTCAGGACCTGTCGTCCTGCGGCGACATGTTAGGACTCGCAAGTCCGACCCTTTGGTTGAACAAGTCCATCTCCTCCACGCCAACCCTCAATATGCCTATGTGGCATACCCTGACGGGCGAGAGGACACGGTCTCGATTCGAGATCTGGCGCCAGCAGGGGGCTTGGACACCCCTGTCGCTCCCATACCTCCGGTTAGAGACCCCCCAGCTATTGTTTCCCCTCCTGACACGGCGCGGGCAGCATCGGGACCATCACTTCATCCTTTTACTCCCGTGTACAGCTTGCCTGAGTCCAGGAGATGGTCGTCACTTCAAGGCATGCCCGAGTTCAGCGGATTGTCACCACCTCGGGGTCTACCGGCCCGTGAGACGTTGGAGGAGCCGTTGGACACCGCCTTGGGGAGAACGCCACCGCGAGGGCCTACACCGGTGTCATCGCCGGTGTTGAGGAGGTCACAACGACGGTGCGGTCCCACAGACCGTCTGAACTTATAGACTGATGAACAATTGTTCTGTGTTTTGTACCCCGCTGGCCTTTGTTTTCAAAGGAGGGGTGAATGTGGTGGAACCATTGTTGGTTCCCACCAGGTAGTGCTGAGCCAGGGTCTGTATATATGTTATTGTTGGGGTTAGGTTTGGCTGTTCTACATGTTACTGTTGGGGTTAGGGTTGGGCTGTTCTACCTGTAATATAGTTCTTATGGTGCATCGGGCTCCGCCTCCTGGGAGAGGTATAAAGGTCACTGCTTGTCTGGGACCCTTTAGTCTGGGATCGTGTATCATATATGGTAGCTCTATTGTTGTAGTCAATAAAAGCCTTTATTTCCTCGAGCATCTCTAGCCTCGTGAGTTATATCGCGCATCACCCAGCTCCAGCACTGCATCTTCCATTGGCATAAGGATGACGCAATCCAGACACTGTCACTCTTGGCTCCTTCTCTGACGCTGTGTGCCTTCTTCTACAAGCACAAAAATTTCCATTGTTACTCACCTATCAAAGACAAACACAAGCCTATGGTGCTGCCAGACTGCCCATCATGGGACCACCAGGATGGTCACTCAGTGTCGGCAGTGCAGCAGCCATCTCTGACTGACCGGAACCCTTCACAGAGAGGCTGACATGTTCCGGAAGATTGATGCTGCTGTTTGGACATTGCCAGTATCTGGGTGGAGATGTTCTTTCCCCAATTTCTCTTTTATCCTTATTCACATATCAGCCTGTAAGTTTAACAGTCACCTGTCAGATATTAATGTGGCGGTTCTGGCTATGTGTGGAATTGGTTAGTTCAGTCGGCTCCGTGTCTCGAGTGTGATGTAGAATGCTGTTAATGTTGAGGGTTTGGTCCTCGTTCCATCTGTGGGGTTCATGGAATCCCATCTCCTCCCATTGGCCCACATTTAATAAGTTGTGTCCCTGAAGCTACATGTAACAAATTGTCTCTCTCTATTAGAGAGAAATATTAATATTTCATTGAGGGCTATGGCTACTAACACTGTCCACACTGCAACATCACCAACTTCCAGTTGAAATATCGATACATTCCCAACCAATATCTTCACGGAATTGTTACGGTGCACAATGAGGCCATTTGGCCCATTGTGTCTGCACCAGCTCACCAAATTAGTATGAGGAATTTGTGTCATTCTCCAGCCTTTTTCTCGTATCCCAGCTCATTGCTTATATTCAAATAGTCATCTCATTCCCCATTGACTGCTTCGATTCAGCCGACCTCCACCACACTTCCCGGCTGTGAATTCCAGACCCGAACCACTGGCAGTGTGAGAAAGGTTTCTCTCACATCATCTTCAACCCCACCACACACTCCATTCCTGAGCCACTGACCATCTCATGTCCCTCCCTGTGACTCAGGGTAAGGACATGGGAATCCTGTGCTCTTCCAACATATTCATATTTCAGATTTACATCATCAATATAATTTTGCCTTCTGTATGAACTGAAGTTGTGTTTCTTGAATGTCCCGCGCTGTACATTATTATTGTTAATGATCTTATTTTTAAAAACACTGTGGATTTGCCCTGATTCCTGTTATTTTTCTCTCTCTGACCTCCAGTCTCTACGATAATGATCTCTCAGATTCTTGTGGCGAGGACCTGGCCTCTGTTCTCAGTACAAACCGCTCACTGCTATGTCTGAACAATATTCAACAATATAATTTGACCACTGGTATTTGTATAAAAAACACTGCCCATTACTATTGGCGTCAGTTATGAATAAGGAAAACTGCTTTTCCTCTGACTCCTGTTGCTTCTCTCTCTGATCCCTGAGCAATGGGATGTCAGTCCCACAGATCCTTATGTCGAGGGTGTGGGGGAATAATGTTATGGTTCACCCTCTGAGATTCTCTCCTCCTCCTCCTCAGATGTGCACAGCTCTCCCTGGGCACAGCATCCAGTATCACATTCAGCGATTTCCCACACTATCTGCTGTTCTCCCAGCTGCAGCGCTGCTAATTCTATGTGTAAGGGTTAGAAGATCTTGATGCTGTCACCATTTTTACTTCATTCCCTGATGTTTCGTGCTCTCTTCTACAGGCACATAAAGTTCCATTATTACTCTCCCATCAAAGACACAAGTTTATGCTGGTGACAACCTGACTGACCATCATGTCTAAACAGGGAAAGCCTCTTGCCTGTGACCATCCCTTTCTCACAGTGCTAGAGTTATCTGACTAACTAGAACTCTGCAGAGAGAGGCTGACATGTCTCTGACAGTCGATGCTGCTGTCTGGGCATTGCCTGTGTCTGTGTGGGGATGGCCTTTCTACCATTTCACTTTCATTCTCATTCGACCCCATATGCCTCAGATTACATGCTATAAGATGCTTCACCACCTTGTCAGAACATAGCAAGTTATTCATCCTTTTGCCTCACTGCACCCATATAACCCACGCCTGCTCAGTTCTCCAGCAATCTACATCCAGAATTGATTGGATTGATGTGGTAGATAATCTCCAGTCTTGAGAGAACAGGAATTTGCTCCAACCTCCGTAGCCTTGAGGAACACTACCAAGTATAGGGGGCATGGTTAGTAAGTTTGCAGGTGACACCAAGATTGGTGGCATAGTGGACAGTGAAGAAAGTTATCTCCAATTGCAACGGGATCTTGATCAATTGGGCCAGTGGGCTGACGAATAGCAGATGGAGTTTAATTTAGACAAATGCGAAGTGATGCATGTTGGTAGATTGAACCGGGGCAGGACTTACTCAGTTAATGGTCGAGCGTTGGGGAAAGTTACAGAACAAAGAGATCTCGGGGTACATGTTCATAGCTCCTTGAAAGTGGAGTCACAGGTGGACAGAGTGGTGAAGAAGGCATTCGGCATGCTTGGTTTCATCGGCCAGAACATTGAATACAGGAGTTGGGACGTCTTGTTGAAGTTGTACAAGACATTGGTAAGGCCACACTTGGAATACTGTGTGCAGTTCTGGTCACCCTATTATAGAAAGGATATTATTAAACTAGAAAGAGTGCAGAACAGATTTACTAGGATGCTACCGGGACTTGATGGATTGAGTTATAAGGAGAGGCTGGATAGACTGGGACTTTTTTCTCTGGAGCGTAGGGGGCTGAGGGGTGACCTTATAGAGGTCTATAAAATAATGAGGGGCATAGACAAGGTAGATAGTCAATGTTTTTTCCCAAAGGTAGGGGAGTCTAAAACTAGAGGGCATAGGTTTAAGGTGAGAGGGGAGAGATACAAAAGTGTCCAGAGGGGCTATTTTCTTTACAGAGGGTGGTGAGTGTCTGGAACAAGCTGCCAGAGGTAGGAGTAGAGGTGGGTACAATTTTAGCTTTTAATAAGCATTTAGAAAATTACATGGGTATGATGGGTATAGAGGGATATGGCCCAAATGCAGGCAATTGGGATTAGCTTAGGGGTTTAAAAAATAAAGGGCGGCATGGACGAGTTTTGCCGAAGGGCCTGTTTCCATGCAGTAAACCTCGATGACTCTCTGACTCTAAGTGTTGCCAAGTGCATCATTAAATTGAGTTTAACCTTCCTCTTCCCATTTCAGCCCTGTGTTCAGTAACCAGGTCTTCCTCACTGGTCTCTCCAGAGCTGCTGCCTATCAAAGTGCTGCCCGTGCCAGCATTGCCTGAACAGGGACGTCCCCTGCAGCGAGTGGTTAACGGCTGGGATTCACTGTGTGAGAGTGTGGTGGAGACACGTTCAGTTGAAAATTTCCAAAGGGAATTGGATTATTATCTGAAAAGGAAGATTGTGCAGGGTTACAGGGATAATTTGGGGGAATGACACTTAGTAAATTGCTCATTCAGAGAGTCAGTGCAGAGAGCATGGGCCGAATGGTCTCCTTCTGCTCTGTGACAATTCTCTGATTCTATCTGAGAGAGATACCTTTGTGGCCCTTTGTGGACACTGGTTAAATTGCCTAACCCTGTTGACACTGCAACATCACCAGCTTCCAGTTAAAATCTCGATATATTTACAACCATTATCTTCACAGAATTATTGCGGAGCACCATGAGGCGAAATGTGTCTGCACCGGCTCACCAAACTAGGATTAGGAATTTGTCTCATTCTACTGCCTTCTCCTCGTATCTTTGCACATTGTTTCATTCGAATATTCACTGACTGCCCTCTGTGATGCCTCGAATCAGCCTGCCCCAACCACACTTCCAGACTGTACATTCCAGACCCGTACCACTGGCATCGTGAGAAAGGTTTCTCTCACATCATCTTCAACCCCACCACACACTCCATTCCTGAGCCACTGACCACCCCATGTCCCTCCCTCAAGATAAGGACATGGGAATCCTGTACTTTTCTCTTTCACCATCATCCTTTTTGTCATTTCATCATTCTGGCACTTCCATTTTGTTCTTTCCTTGTCACCCGCCCATCCCCAGCTCCCTGTCACTTAAAACTATTTAATTCACTGCTACTTTCAAGTTCTAATTTTAGCTAATTGAACTGAAACTCAATCTGTTTCTCTCTTCACAGATATTGCCTGACCTGAGGAGAGTCTCCAACATATTTTATTCATATTTCAGATTTAAATGCATCAATATAATTTTGCCTTCTGTATCAACTGAAGTTGTGTTTCTTGAGTGTCCCGCGCTGTACATTATTATTGTTAATGAGTTTATTCTTGAAAACACTGTGGATTTACCCTGATTCCTGTTATATTTCTGTCTGATCTCCAGTCTCTATGATAACGCTCTCACAGATTCTTGTGCCCAGGACCTGGCCTCTGCTCTCCGTACAAACCACTCACTGATAGATCTGTATCTGGGTGACAATAAACTGGGAGATTCCGGAGTGAAACTGCTGTCTGTGGCTCTGAGGAATCCGGACTGTAAAATACTGAAACTGCAGTAAGTAGCAGACTGTGTGAGATTGTGTTTATAATAACTGAATATTCAACACCATAATTGTCAACAATATAAGTGTTTCTATGAACTCATTAGGGTGCTTTAAGAGACTCCTGGATGAGTACATGGGACTTAATAGGATGGAGGGTTATAGGTAGGCCCAGAAGGTAGGGATATGTTCGGCACAACTTGTGGCGCCGAAGGGCCTGTTTTGTGCTGTAGTTTTTCTGTGTTTCTATGTTTCTAATTTGACCACTGGTATTTGTATAAAAAACACTGCCCATTACTATTGGCGTCAGTTATGAATGAGGAAAATTGCTTTTCCTCTGACTCCTGTTGCTTCGCTCTCTGATCCCTGAGCAATGGGATGTCAGTCCCACAAATCCTTATGTTGAGGGACTGGGGGAATAATGTTATGGTTCATCCTCTGAGATCCTCTCCTCCTCCTCAGATGGGCACGGCTCTCCCCGGCCACAGCATCCATTGATTTGTGAAAAGGGGGGAGAGTGAATAGATGACAGTAAATGGAGGGCAGTACATGGTGGTGGAGTCTCACTGTTAGTAACAGATGTCAGTACAGCAGCGAGAGGTGAACTTAGTTCCAATGATCAAGATGCAGAATCAGTTTGGGCAGAGATGAGAATTAACAAAGTTAAATGATCACTTGTGGGAATCATTTATAGACCCCTAACAATATTCCGAATCTTCGACACAGGACACAGGAAAAATAATGGGATCTTGTAAAAACATACTGCAATAATCATGGGTGATTGTAATCTTATACGAAGAAGAACAAAGAACCACACAACACTGTAACAGGCCCTTCGGCCCACCAAGCCTGCGGCGACTCCTAATCCTTATTCCGACCCAGTACTTACTGCCCATTTTCGGTTTCTATTCCTCTGTTCGTCTCCTGTTCATGTATCTATAAAGATGCATGTTGGACATTGGTAACATGCCTGCTTCCACCACCTCCATTGGCAGTGCATTCAAGGCACACACCACCCTCTGTGAAAACTTTCCCATAATTGTGTATACCTCCATCAGGTCACCCCTCAGCCTCCCTTTTGTCATGAAAACAATCCGTGTTTATACAACCTCTCCTCACAACTTAACCCTCCTTGACCAGGCAACATTCAGGTAAACCTTCTTTGCACCCTCTCCAAGCATCCGCATCTTTCGAGTAGTGAACTGCAAGCAATATTCAAATGTGGCCAACTAAAGTTTCATACAACTGTAACATAACTTGCCAACTTTTATACTCGATGTTCCGGTCGACAAAGACAAGCATGCTATCTGCCTTCTTGACCACCTCATCCACCTGTGTTGCCACTTTCAGGGATCTGTAGACTTGTACACACAGATCCCTCTGTAGGTCAGTGCTCCTGTGGCTTCTTCCATTTACTGTATAAATCGCTCAGATTGTCAAAAGTTGAATAGAAGATTCGTTCACAGAATCTATTCAAGCAATTTCTTGGAGAAGCATGTTCCAGTGCCAATCACCAAACAAGCTGTTTTAGACATGGTGATGTGCAAATGTGTGGCGTTTCCAACAAAAATAGATTCCTTTCATTTGAAAAACAGCAGCAGAAGTGTTCCAGCCGTTGCTAATTGAAGGACTGTATTAGATTAAGTGAAGATGTGGCACCGAGGTTGGCACTGCTGCCTCACAGCGTCAGATTCCCGGATTCATTCCAGCTTTGGACGACTGTCTGTGGAGTTTTCACGTTCTCCCCATGTCTGTGTGTGTTTCCTCCGGCGACTCCTGTTTCCTCCCACAGTCCAAAAAATGTGCAGGTTAGGTGGATTGGCCATGCTAAATTGCCCGTTAGTGTCCAAGATGTGCAGTTAGGTGGATTAGCGGCATAAATATGTGGGGTTATGGGAAACCGGGCAACTGCAGATCTATTAGTCTGACATTGATGGTATGGAAATCCTATAGTGATCTGTAATGAAGGAAGTGATAACAGAACACTTCGAAATTAATGGCAGGATTAGATAGGGCCAACATGGATTTATTAAAAGCTGGCACGGTGACACAGTGGTTAACATTGTTGCATCACTGCCAGGGGCCCGGGTTCAATTCCAGCCTTGGGTAACTGTCTGTGTGGAGTTTCTACATTCTCCCCGTGTCTGCGTGTGTTTCCTCTGGGTGCTCCGGTTTCCTCCCACACTCCAAAGACATGCATTGTAGATGGATTGGCCATGGGAAAATTGCCCTTAGTGTCCCATGATGTGTAGGTTAGGTGGATTAGCCCTCGTAAATTTGTGAGTTTATGGGGAGCGGATCTTGGTAAGATTCTCCGTCAGTGTGTCTCGATGGGCCGAATGCCAGCCTCCTACACTAGGGATTCTGTAGTTGCATGATTCACACACACAAGAGGTTATGAACGGAAAGTGGAGCACATGGGATTGGGAGGAATATACCAGCATGGATTGAGAACTGGTTAATGGACAGAAACAAGAAGTTGGAATAAATGGATTATTTTGGGGTTGACAGCCTCTAACTATTGGAGTACGGCAGGGATCAGTGTTTGGGACTCAGCTATTCAGAATCTATGTCAATGATATGGATGTGGGGATCAAATATAATATTTCCAAATGTGCGAATAATAGACAACCATGTGGAAGCCTGAATTGTGAGGAGGATGCAAAGATGTTTCAAGGGGATGTGGAGAGGCTCCGGGAGTGGCCAAAAGCTTGCCAGCTGGACGACATGGTGTAAAAATGTGAGGTTATCTAATGTTGTAGGAAAAACAGACATTAAGACAACTCCAAACATATTGTGATGTCATTGTTCATGAGGCACTGAAAGCTAAGATGCGAGTAATTAAAATAACAAATGGTATGTCAGCCATTATTCTAAGAGGATTTGAGTTGAGGAAAAAGATGTCTTCCTGCAATTATATGCAGCCTTGCTGAGACCAACCTGGAGTATTGTGTACAGTTTTGGTCTCCTGCCCGAAGCAAAGATGTACTTGGCATGTAAAGAAGGTTCACGAAAATAGGTCCAGGGACAGATTGGTTGTCCTATGGGGAACAAAAACACTTTATTCTCAGGCCTTCAGAAGAATGATAGCTGAATTTATTCAAACCTACACTATTTAACGGAGTTCAATAGGCCAGATGTAGAAAGGATGTTTCCCCTTGCTGGAGGGTCTGAAACCTGGGACACAGTCTGAGAATAAGGGGCAGTTACTTAGGCAGAGATGAGGGATATTTGTTTCCCATTGGAATGCTGGTGAATCAAGGAATGCAGGGATAATGCTGGAAATGGTGTTGAAGCGGAGGATCAGCCATGGTCACATTGGATGATGGAGTGGATTTGAAAGACAGAATGGATGACTCCTGCTCCTGTTTCTTAACGTTCTTACTGCAATAGGAATGGAAGGTAAGAGTAAGAAGGTTTTGCTGCAGCTTTACACGACCTTCATTAGATCACAACTGGAGTAATGTGTATAATGTTGAGCTCTTTACTTAAAAAAAGGATAGAATTGTATCAGAACCAGTTCAGAGAAAGTTCACTCGGCTGATTCCTGGGATGGAGAGGTTTATTTTACGTGGAAAATTTGAGCAGATTGGAGCAATATCTATGAAAGTTCAGAAGATTAAAAGGTGATCGCGTTGAGGGGATGAGACAGGGTGGTTGCTGAGAGGCTGTTTCTTCTTGTAAGAGAGACCAGAACAAGGGGACAGATTTTAAAATGTAATTGTCAGCCCCTTAAGACTGAGATGAGGAGAAATTTATTTTTTAGATGGAGGCTGGTCAGTGGAATTCTCTTCCCTGGAGACGAGTGGCAGCAGAATCATTGAATATATTCAAGGCTGAGTTAAGAATGATTTTGGATTGAGAAGTGAATCAAGGGTTACGGGGGAGCGACGGGGAAAAGAGTTGAGACTACAATTAGATCAGCCGTGATGGAGTATGCTCGAGGGGATGAATGACCTTCTGCTGCTCCGAGTGATTTTGTTCTTATCCCAATACTTCCTTCAGACTGCTCTCTGTGACCAGTGATGGATAAACAATCTCTATGTTTTGTCCTCACCAGACGCTCTCCTGTGCCCATTCATTCGGCCACCACTCAACCTATCTCACCAGCAGCAATTACCCACTCTGCCCCCAGGCCTTCATGATCCAGCACTTCATCTTCCATTGGTGTAAGGATGGCAAGACCTGGATGTCTCCACTCTTCTTCACTCATTCCCTGATGATGTTTGCTCTCTTTCCAAACACATAAATTGTTACTCACCCATCAAACACATGCAGTAGCCCAGGGTTGTCCAACGTGTGGACCAAGGGGTGAATGTGACCCTCGAAGCCCCTCAATGCGGCCCCCGGAGCGAGTTTCCAGAATCTCAGTCACACAGTTCAGTTTGTATGGAAGAATCTGCATGGAGCTGCTCCTCCAATCACATCCCGTTTCTTTCCCATGTTTGCTGCTGATAGGATTTTGAGCCAATCTGCAGCAAATGTGGGAGAGAAACAATTTGTGATTGATGAGGATTAAACTCTAATAATCATCTTTATTTATTACTCATTATTGTGCTCAGCAAGTTGTTTCTTTTCATATCTCAGTTTAGTTTTTAATTGAAATTTCTGCTGTGCCAAACTTTATCATTCTGAAATTTACTCATCGGCCCCTTGAGTGAGAAAAACATTGACGTGTGTTTGCCCAGTGAATATGTTGGTCAACCCTGCTCGAGCCTATGCTGGTGGCAGCCTAACGGACATGTCTCTGACAGTCAATGCTGCTGCCTTTGCATTGCCAGTGTCTGGGTGGAGATGTTCTTTCCACAATTTCCCTCTCATCCTTATTCACATATCAGGCTGTGCTGCACTCACCGTGGCAGAACACATCAGGACTTTGATCATTTCCCACTCTGTAAACACGTGTCTCAAACCCGCTCACCTCCCAGCAATTTCCATCCAGACTGGCTTGTACCGATGAGATAATCTTTTCCTCCCATCCTGAGGGAACAGGACCTCCCTCCGAGCCTGAGCAGCCGGGAGGAGCCCCTCCAGGGAAGAATTAGTGATTGGGGAGCAACCCTTGCTCCGCTTTCTGACATTTCAGCCCCTCATTCATTCAGCAGAGCTCCCTCGCTGCTCCCTGCAGAGCTGCTGTTTGAAAGTCCTGCTGGCTGCCTTTGGAGATGGTGCCAGCATTGCCTGAACCGGGACTGCCCCGTGCCCAGGCTGCCTCAGTGGGCACCTCCCCCTGCCTGCCAGCCGTTAATTGTCCCCCTCTGACAATATCACCTTCATAACTCTGCCTATCCTGCCCACACGGACACACCACCCATTTCCAATCCCCATGTTGGGACTTCAGAGCTTCTGGTAAAATTCCAGCCATTATCTTCAACCTCACCACAAACTGCATTCCCAAACCACTGACCATCCCATGTCCCTCCCGAGCCACTCCGAGTAAGGACATGGGGATCCTGTGATGATGGTCCTGTCCCATCATCACTTTTATCATTTAATCACTACTGTAGTTCCAGTTTGTCCTTTCTTTGTTTCTTCCCCAGCCACCCACCGCAGTCACTTCAAACCTATCAATTCACTGCCCGTTCCCAGTTCCAATGGAAGCTCAAACTTTACCCCTGTTTCTCTCTTCACAAATATTTTGCTAACCTGCTGAGCATTTCCAGTTTATTATATTTATATTTCATTTTCAGCATTGAGTATTTCCTCATTCTACAGAAATGCAAGTTGTGTTTTTGGAATGTCTGATACAATACATTATTATTGTTATTAACAGTATTATATAAAACACTGGGGATTGAGCCTGATTCCTGTTATTCCTCTCTCTGGTCTCCAGTCTGTATAATAACGCTCTCACAGATTCTTGTGCTGAGGATCTCACCTCCGCTCTCTGTACAAACCAGACACTGAGGACTCTGTCCCTGGAATCAAACTCCTTCACAGATCAATCTGTCCCTGCTCTCCGTCGCCTCATACTGACCTGCAGGAGTCTGGAGGAGATCTGGTGAGTGTTTGTGTTAATTTTCAGTGTAACAGTTAAAATATAAATGGATTTAAAATATAAATGGCCCTGAATCTTCCAAGCATTAGCAATGGTAAGCAAATTGTCGGTATGTGTGAAAATCCCCCCAACCTGAAACTGCTGCATATTTCTCCCAGGATCTTCGGTACTGCGACACCGGGAGCTCCAGCAGACCAGGCTAGAGACGGGGAAGAGACAGCACACAGCGTGTTTACAGCCCAGTGACCCCGGGGAGCTCCATCAGAGCAGACAAGAGTCGGGGAAGAGACAGCACACAGCGTGTTTACTGCCCAGTAACCCCGGGGAGCTCCATCAGAGCAGACAAGAGTCGGGGAAGAGATAGCACACACCCTATTTACAGCACAGTGACCCCGGGGAGCTCCATCACAGCAGACAAGAGTCGGGGAAGAGATAGCACACACCCTATTTACAGCACAGTGACCCCGGGGAGCTCCATCACAGCAGACAAGAGTCGGGGAAGAGATAGCACACACCCTATTTACAGCACAGTGACCCCGGGGAGCTCCATCAGAGCAGACAAGAGTCGGGGAAGAGATAGCACACACCCTATTTACAGCACAGTGACCCCAGGGAGCTCCACCAGAGTAGAGTGGAGGAAGAGAGAGCACACACCCTATTTACAGCACAGTGGCCCCAGGGAGCTCCACCAGAGTAGAGTGGAGGAAGAGAGAGCACACACCCTATTTACAGCACAGTGACCCCAGGGAGCTCCACCAGAGTAGAGTGGAGGAAGAGAGAGCACACACCCTATTTACAGCACAGTGACCCCGGGGAGCTCCATCATAGGAGAGTAGGGGAAGAGACAGCACACACCCTATTTACAGCACATTGACCCCGGCGATCTCCATTAGAGCAAAGTGGATTCGCGGTAGAGTGAGCACACCTTATTTGCAGCACAGTGACCCCGGGGAACTCCATCAGAGTAGAGCCGAGGAAGAGAGAGCACACACCCTATTTACAGCACAGTGACCCCGGGGAACTCCATCAGAGTAGAGTCGAGGAAGAGAGAGCACACACCCTATTTACAGCACAGTGTCCCCAGGGAGCTCCATCAGAGCAGAGTGGAGTCGCGGTCGAGCGAGCACACCCTATTTACAGCACAGTGAGCCCGGGGTGCTCCATAAGTGTTAGTTGATTGTGGGAGTGAATGGGTTCGTGTGTCGCTGGATGAATGGTTAGTCAGGGAGCTGGGGAGAGGTTCAAGAATTAGTTCTTGGTGTCGGGAGGGTGAGCAAGATATAGTGTGTTGGGTTGGAGGGTTAATCAGCAATTTGGATGGTGGCTGGGAGTTGGTTATGTTGGGTGTCCAGTCAGATGTGGTTACGTGGACGCGGGTTGGGATTGGTTTATAGCTTTGGAGAGTAGTGAGTTGGGGTTGGTTCTTGAGTAATCAGTTTAAGTTAGAGATATAGTCAAGAATGTATTCAAGAGGTGGCTGGGTATAGCACTTGGGGCGAACAGGATCAAAGGTTATGGGGAGAAAGCAGGATTAGGCTTTTGAGTTGGACGATCAGCCATGATTGTGATGGATGGTGGAGTAGGCTTAAAGGGCCAAATGGCCTCCTCCTGCTCCTATCTTCCATGTTTCTGTGTCAGGTCAGGAGAGGGTGGGACGGATGAGGTCAAGTTGGGAGGTTTAGTCAGATTTGTTCAAGGGCTAGTGGGAGGTAGTCGGGCCGGAGGGGAGGTAGAGATGATTTCGGGGAGTGACAGCCTGTCAGGGGGAGATACCAGCAGTAGCCAGGTCTGTGACACCACAGCTGGTTCTGCTGTGGGACAGGGTCGGGCAAAGAGCAAGCGAGCAGTAGTAATAGGGGACTCGCTAGTTAGAGGCACAGACAGGCGTTTCTGTGGCCGCAATCGAGACTCCAGGATGGTGTGTTGCCTCCCTGGTGCCAGGGCCAAGGACGTCTCTGAGCGATTGCAGGACATTCTGAAGGGGGAGGGTGAGCAGCCAGAGGTCGTTGTACATATTGGTACCAACGACATAGGTAGGAAAAGGGATGAGGTCCTGAAATGTGAATATAGAGAGTAAGGCAGACGGCTAAAGTGCAAAACCTCGAAGGTAGTAATTTCAGGACTACTACCGGTGCCACATGCTAGTGAGAATAGGAATAGGAGGAATAGGCAGATGAATGACTGGCTTGAGAGCTGGTGCAGGGGACAGGGTTTAGATTTTTGGAT